>NC_046294.1:69887277-70190307 GCF_004115265.2 Rhinolophus ferrumequinum | reverse complement strand
TGTGCCAAGAGTTAGCCAAGTTGTGAATGCGAAGGAAAATTCTTGAAGGAAATTAAAAGCGCTACTCCAGTGAACACACAAACAAAATAACCTATTGCTGATATGGAGAAAATTGTAGTGGTCTGAATAGAAGATCAAACAAGCCACAACATTCCCTTAAACCAAAGCCTAATCCAGAGCAAGACCTTAACTCTCTTCAGTTCTATGAAAGCTGAAAGAGGTGAGGAAGAATCTGCAGAAGAAAAGTTTGAAGGTAGCAGAGGTTGCTTCATGAGGTTTAAGGAAAGAAGCCATCTCTATAACATGAAAGTGGAAAGTGAAGCAGTAGGTGCTGATGTAGAAGCTGCAGCAAGTTATCCAGAAGGTCTAGCAAGATAATTAATGAAAGTGGCTACACTAACTCACAGATTTTCAATGTAGATGAAGCAGCCTTAAATTGGAAGAAGATGGCATCTAGGACTTTCATAGCTAGAGAGGCAAAGTTAATGCCTGGCTTCAAAGCTTTAAAGGACAGCCTGAATATCTTGTTAGGGCCTGATGTGGTGGTGAATTTAACATGAAGCCCATGCTCATTTAATATTCCCCAAATCTTAAGGCCCTTAGGAATTATGTTAAATCTGCTCTGCATATGTTATGTAAATAGAACAAAACCTGGATGATGGCATCTGTTTACAACATGGTTTACTGAATAAACTGTTGAGAACTACTGCTCAGGAAAAAAGATTCCTTTTAAAATATTACTGTTCATTGAAAATGCACCTGATGGAGACGTACAATGAGATTAATGTTGTTTTCATGCTTACTCACATAACATCCATTTTTGCAGCCCATGGATCAGGAGTAATCTCAACTGTCAAGTTTTATTATTTAAGAAATACATTCTGTAAAGCTAGAGCTGCCATTGTACAGTGATTCCTCTGATGAATCTGGGCAAAGTAAACTGAAAACCTTCCTGAAAGGATTCACCATTCCAGACATCATTAAGAACATTCGTGATTCCTAGAAAGAGGTCAAAATATCAACATTAACAGGAGTTTGGAAGGAGTTGATTCCAGCCCTCGGGCATGATGTTGAGGGGTTCAAGATTTCAGTTGAGGAAGCAACTGCAGATGTGGAGGAAATAGAATAGTGCTAGAATTAGTGGTAGAGCTTGAAGGTGTGACTGAATTGCTGCAATCTCATAACAAAACTTTAACAAATGAGGAGCTGCTTCTTACAGAGAAGCAAATAAAGTGTTTCTTGAGATGGAATCTACTCCTAGTGAAGATTATTTAAATGACAACAAAGGGTTCAGAATATTACATAAACGGAGTTGACAAAGCAGTGGCAAGGTTTGAGAGGATTGACTAATTATGAAAGAAGGTCTACTGTAGGTAAAATACTATTGGTACACTGCATGCTACAGAGGAAATCGTTCATGAGAGTCAACTGATGCAGAAAACTTTACAGTTGTCTTATTTTAAGAAATTGGCACAGCCACTCCAACCGACAGCAACCACCCCGATCAGTCAACAGCCATCGACATCGAGGTAAAACCCTCCACCAGCAAAAAGATTACAACTCACTGAAGGCTCACATGACAGCATTTTTTACCAATAAAACTTTTAAAAAATTAAGATATATACATTGGTTTTTAGACTTAATGCGATTGCAAACTTACTAGACTACAGTATAGTGTAAACACAACTTTTATATGCACTGGGAAACCAAAAAATTCCTGTGAGTCACTTTATTGAGATATTTGCTTTATTGTAGTAATCTGGAAAACAACTCATGGTCACTCTAAGTATGACTGTACTAGGTAGGAACCAGTTACATGTTAAGGATTTAAAAATGAATAACAGAATTGCACACCTGAAATCTATGTAATTTTACTAACAATTGTCACCCCAATAAATTAAAAATAAATTAAAAAAAAATGAATAACAGATAGCCCCTGACTTACAGGGAATTTCTAGTCCAGTGAAGTCAACTTACTGATAAACAGATTTTTTAAATAAAATAATAAAACTATAACATATCATTTATTTAGACATTAGCTAAATGCCAGGCACTAGTACAGGCACTTTATATTCATTAGCTCATTTAAATCCCCACCACCCACTTCATAATTTGTGAAACTGGGGCTTGAAAAGATAATTTGCTCAAAGACAAATAGACATTAAGACGTGGAGGTTGAATTTGGTCAGGGAATATGAACCTTTAAGGGAGCATAGAAGAAAATGAGATTCTGTAAACAGATTATGCAAGGTTTACTGCCTAGCCTTCCAAGTTCATATTTCATTTATTGGTGAAAACCAAATTTAAAGGGAAAAGTCATGCTCAGTGAGTTCATTTTGCATGTAATTGAATTACTGGAAGCAGCTACGAGCCCTTTTCTATCAAGTGTGAAAAGACACAATCATTTTACCATCTTTGTTGATATATTTTAGGGAGTTTTAAAATATCTATTATTTGTATCTTTAGCAACTTTTATCTCATTTTTCTATTTATGTGTTTTTTTTTGTTTGTTTGTTTTGTTTTGTTTTTGTTTTTTTTTCTGTCCTGGTAATCCTTTATTATTTTCTGACATTTCACCCTTTGGACCAACTTTTGCTTTTGGTGGTACTGCAATCTATGACTCCATCTTTGATATCATTAAAAATTAGTCAAAATCAAATGACAATGAATTTGAGGAAGAATCGTCTTTGAAATCAGATGCAAAATTTTATTATTCAATGTTTAACTCCAGTTACCAGCCAATAGCTGATTATATGCCTTTGGTAGCCTCCCAATGGAACTAATATAAGTAACAATGGGCCAAATCACCTTTCCTCCCAGATTCCATGGAAAGGGGGTCAAACTCATTGCTGCTGAGGACAACGAGTAGCTTAATAAATATGTACTGAGGGAATGAATGAAGGAGCGACATTGTGACTACATTTATAACTTTATACAGCTCTTGGTGAATTGTATCAGGGTCAAATTATCCATCCTTGGTCCAATGAGCCCTTCTAAATACACCCCCTGTGCAAAAGTATGATTATATTTCCTTTGAGCTGTCTGTGTTGCTAGAGATAAACAGGGAATCTGAAATTTTCAACTCTCACTGTACCATTTCATTGGCCTTATGTGAGCAGAATCTCTATGAAAAATTACATTTTCAAGGGAAAAAAATTAAACATGCTAGGCTGACTCTGACAACAAACCAAAGTGAATCCCATTAGCCAGCTGGACCTCTAAATGGAACAGTTAATCCTCTGATGCTGGCAATTCTTTTCATATCTGTGGGTGACAGTTCATTTTATGCAGGGAATATCTAAAAGCAGACAGCCTGTGTGAAGGGTGACAGGGGTTGAACTGGCCATTAACTGCATATGCAAGTTGCTATTCATTATTAAGTTCACTGCCAATGACTGCACATAAACTTTAGTGTATATAATTTATTTTAATCTATCCTCCATCTTTGAGACCATTACTGAAAGATTTCCAAATATCTTTCATTTACGTTGTCCATTTTGTAATATAATTAAAATTCATAAAACACACCATTCTATATAAACTGAATTAAATAATTTACAGTATATTATTAAAATCTATAATGACCCTATCAAGAAATTAATCCTAAAAGAAAATATTTATTGCTTCTGTATTTGCAAAGTATAAATCAAAAACCCTAGTTTTGCTTCATATTGAAAGTAAAAATTGGGGGATTAATAAATCTTAGGTTTATCAAGGCAAGTAAGTTGTTTTCAAAGAAAATACTCGTTTTGAAAAATGGTCGTCTTCATTATTAGAATCTTCTAGTGCATTAACAATAGTACTTCACTTGGCTTCAGTTGAATACAGTGCATATGAAACATTTGGAGACTTTATTGCTTAGTTACTCAAAATTTAAGCTTAATGTCGCATGGTATTCTCAAAAGATATATATGATTCATCCCAATTGCTAAAATGTCTTCACTAGCAAGTTTATTTTAGGAATGTGCAGAATGGACTAATTCGTGAAATCTCAAGGAAAAAAACAAAAACAAACTATGAATGTCAAAACGATTTTTAAAAACTCTGAAAGTTCAGAGGAAACATTACCTAGGCAAGAGCAGCTGATCCTATTTCCTCAATTGTTAGTGCAATTACCATTGCTACTGCCTCTACTCTTAACACCTCCCCAGTCACTACCAGCACCTACCACTTGCGTTTTTACTGTGCACCAGCAAGCTCTATATAAGATGTGTTACATCCATTGTCACTTTTTATAATTCTCACGATAATTCCATAATATTAAGTGGGTGGCTTGGTCCATTTGGGCTGCGAGAACAAAATACCATAGACTGAGTGGCTTACAAACAGCAGAAATTTATTGCTCATAATTCTGGCGGGTAGAATTTCAGGGTGCCAGTACGGTCAGGTTTTAATGAAGGCCATGTACCAGGTTGAAGACTACTGACTTCTTGTATCCTGAATGGCAGAAGGGGTGAGCTAGCCTATTATAAGAGCACTAATCCCATTTCCGAGGTCTCTGCCTTCATAACTTAATCAACTGCCAAACGTGCCACCTACTAAAACCATCACTTTGGGCATTGAGTTTCCAAAATATTAATTTTGGGGCGACAGACATTCAGATCACAGCAGTGAGTGCTATTTTTAAACTAGAAACAGGTTACGGACATAGGTAAATAATTTATGGTTCTAGTTATTAGAAAGCTGAGTAAGCATTGATCTTGGTCCTCAAAGAGCTCTGTCTAATGGGTGAAGTTGTCTAGGGATATCAACAAGAGCTCAACGAGGAACACTGATGGAGGCCAAATTTACTATGTATGATTTGGCTTTTCCTTTCTTCAGTACCCTCAGATGTTCTCAAGGCCTCCTTTCGGAAATGAACCTGTTATGTTTTACTGTCATCTCTCTAAACTCATTGCTTTGGTGTATATGCTAGTCCCTCTGCTTGGAACACCATCCCACCCCTTTTTTTCTGCCTAACTATCTTTCCAGGCTAAATTAAATGTTTCTTCAAGGTAACCAGAATAATCTGTACATACTTCCATTGTGACAGTCATCAGTGTTCTGTTGAAACAATCTATGTCTATGTCTCTCTTCCCCCAACCTTAACCCATCTGGACTACAAGGCATGAATGGGAATTTTAAATATTTATATCCCCATTGATAAGCACATTATTATGCTGTGTTTGTTTCTTCAGACATTCTCTTCTTTGGCTTTCTTGTGAAACATGCCTTTTGTTCTCCCCTCAAATCTCTCCGCTCATTCTTTCTCTATGTCCATTTTTAGGCTTTTGGCTTTGTTCTCTTTTCATATATATTCTGTCTTGAGGCAATCTCTTCCATCTGCTTTGCTTCAACTACTATCTATTGGCCCAGTCTTCTTGTCTTCATCACCTCGTAACATAGCCATTTGGATAACTCACAAATATCTCAAATATAACATGTCCAAAACGTCCTCCTCATTCCACCCCAGAGCCATTCTTCCTCCCGTATCCACATTAACAAAGGGTGCACCTTTCCATTCAATTGCTCAACCCCTCACACTTCATGTTGAATCTGTATTAAGCCATGCTGTCCTTACCTCCATTATATACCTTAAATTCTTCTTTCTTTTTTTCTCCACCACTAGCACCATAGGTCACACCACCATCTGTAGCCTCCTAAGGTATGAGCCTCCTAACTAGTATTTCTGTGTATATTCTTAATTCTTTCCAACTCGTTGTACACAAAAGCCTCAGTAAAATTCTTAAACTGTATAAAAGATCAGGCGACTCCCATGCTTCGTTCTCTCATTATTGTCCTTAGGCTAACACAAGTGTTATTTAACATATTAAATTTGAATTTGAGTGTGGTCCCTTAGGTCATCCTGTTCTCAGTTCTCATTGATACGAATATCACATTTAAAATGATTAACAAATATAACTCCAACTCCAGAGGCTTTGTTTTTATGTATTATCCTGAAAGTTTTATGGGACATGAAATTTAAGCTTACCATCAAATCAGTCAACAGTAAGTTATTAAAACCTCTTTAAGTTGTCCTATTTTTCTCCACCAAAATTGTACTCACTGTGGATGATGCCATCTCTTTCTCTCTCCACCCTCTACACAATAAACTTTCCTCAGGCTCTCTAGGTTATTTCTTCTTCTCTCCTCCACCCACTCCCACTTCAAAATATTATCTAGTAGCATGACATTTCAATAATTGAGAAGCTTACAAGAAGGAAGCTCAAACAGGTGACTCCTTGCGAGTCTTCCGGCACACTTCTAGAAGAACCTTTATCTAGCTACTTTGACCGTTGCTTACCATGCCTCTTTTCCATCTCACTGCTTTTACATGTACACATTTTGTTCCCTTTGCCTGGAACGTTCTTCCCTCTACTCTTTGCACTACTCTCATATTAAATTCCATTCAGTTCTGTTACAGTTTTATTATAAGGTATGGGAGGGCAAGGACTTTGTCATGTTTGCAGCTATATCTCCAATATCTAACATAGCGTCTGCCATTCAAAAAAATGTGTTGAATAAATATGTGGATAAATGAAAGGATGAATGGAGGAATGAAATGGATGGAACATACAATATAATCTTTTGAATGACTATGACTCAGAAGTGTTTGCATTTTAAGTTTTATTTTTAATTGTCTTCCTTAAGGAAAATGCAAATGTCAATAAGCAAATGTGGTTATGCTTTAGATGTGTGTTGTGTGTGTTGTGTGTGTGTGTGTGTGTGTGTGTGTGTGTGTGTTTTTAGTCCTCCTCCTCCTTATTCTTTTTTTTAAGCAGGAAGGTTACTTATTCCACCCACTTATGTATATCCTTTATCCTTGGACCTGGTCTGAACCAATAGGACAACATCTGTAAAATTAGAATACATTTTCAATTCATGGTTTTCATTTCTGAAGTACTGTTTTGGAAAATTATACTTATTTGGGGATACACACACACACACACACACACACACACACACACACACCCATAGAGAGATATATAAAATTTATACACACACACACATACACACACACAAATTTTGCAGGTGAAATATAGGATTTTCTTTGTTACATCCTAATTGTAGGTGTCATATGTAATTATGAGAAAAAGGTATGAATATGAACTGTGATATATTCTTCAATAATATGATAATACTCTGTGATTTGCAACTTCATGGTCTTTAACTACTTATTTTGAAAGGAAGTTTTTTTCACTGGTAAATTAAATGCCTGTAGAGTGGCCAAAAGAACTGTAGAAAGAAAATCAGAAAATATTCATGCTCAGAGAGCTATATATTTATATCACTCTTTGGAAGGCCTAATGAAAATGGTCCTTAGTAACATTTTCAAGCAACTGCAGTTTTATCTGTGATTGCAATTTCTTTTCTCAGTCTTCAAACGAATTTTGATTTGATGAGTGCCTGTGCATAAGTGTAAAAATAGAAGCATAGAAAAGTTGTAGAATGGCAAATGACTCTGATGGATTCAGACTTGTACTGGTCCATTGGTCAGGATTAAGACAAATCTACACTGAAAATACATCTTTCAAGTTTTTTGTCAAATTTCTAGCTATAAATAGAAAAGAGACCACCCACCAGCAGTACAGTCACTTTATAATGGCACAACTCACCATCAGTATATTCTGTAATTCCATCCATCCATCCATCCATCCATCCATCCATCCATCCATCCACCCACTCATTAATTTAGTTATTTGCTCATTTGCAGATATTTTCTTAAAACCTACTCTATTCTAGGTACTGTGCAAGTTACTAGGGTATAATAACAAACAAGGAAGACATATTCCCTGGCCTCAGATTCCCTGGTGCTTATAGCCTACTGGGGAAAATGTCTTAAACAAACTGTTACACAAATATTAAACAATTCAAATTGCAGCAAGTGGTACCCTGACACATCTCTTGTCTGGGTCCTTATAGACATGGGTTTCTTTACATGTCCTAACCTGTTTTGATCACATTCTCAACTTTATTACTCTTTCTTTCTAATCAGGTCTGTTGAAGAGTAAGGATCACAGGCCCTTTTAATCTAGTATTACAAGTTCTACTGTTGCATTCAGACTAAATTACAATATAATGTACTGTATCCATGTGCCAAAATTAGGTGCTTTTTCTCCCAGGATTCAGAGCCAGGAGTCTTTCCCAACTGGCTCTTGTCACTATCTCTCTAAAAACTTCCTTGGTGGTCACCCCTTGCTTTTCATCCTTATTTCTTTTATACCTTCTCATTTCATGCTGTTTATCTTTGTTCTCTGACTTCTCTGCCAGGTTCTATAATAATTTTCTTGACACATGTTTACAAGCTTTTGCCCTTGTATTTAGTTTATGTAAGTTGTGTTTTACTTATAGAAAAAAAAGAATATTTTGAGTATAATAGGAAAGGGGGATATTAATTCTACATTTATCGATTTTTAAGTGTCCAATATTCTACAGCATGGGCTTTAGAGTCAGAATATCTGAGCAACTAAATCATGTTTGCAGCATTTTTATCACAGTAGATTCCATCCATTCACTCTACTTTTCTGAGTTGTCCTATATTTATGTTTTTAATGTTGTCTGTCTTTTGTGCTGTTCCTATAAGTATGCTATTAAAATACATTAAACTATTAAAAAAAAAGGATATCTGGGCTCAAATCCTACCTCTGTCACTTACTTTCTGTGTGACCTTCAGCTGTTTTAGCAATTCTGAGCCTCAGTTTCTGTATCTTTAATACAGGACAATACCAGCATGGATCTCAGAGGGTTCTTGAGAGTATTAAACAAGATATTGTATATAAAATGCTTGGCACAGTACCTGGTGCATGGAAAACACTCAATAAATACTGGTACAGGGAGCTGGCCCACAGGCAGATAAGCTAGCAGGCAGTGAAGTCTCCCGGCTCCATGGGAACACTACTTATCAGACAACCAGTTCTGTATGCTGGCCATCAGTCAAGGTCTCCCGGCTTCTTGGGATACTGGGTGCCTGAGAGCAGGCTGCAGGGAAGGATGCCAGATGATTGCTCCCACGGAATGCTCTGTGTTTTGCTGTACTTATACAACCTTGCTTCTTCTCCATCTGGGTGTGGATCACTTTCCTTCTGGCTTGCAGCCATAGGAGACTCTCCCTAGTCAGTAAGTCTCAGTAAACCTATGTCTCACACTCAGCCATCGGGTGTGTTCTTTGGGCTTGTAGCCTCTTAGACACCAATTCTGGAACACCTCAGACTCAGTCCAAACAACTGGCTATTATTATAAAGAGGGGGATGGATTTTTAGATTATGTCTTAGTCCATTTGGGCTGCTGTAACAAAATACCACAAAATGGGTAACTTATAAATAACAGAAAATTTTTCTCACAGTTCTGAGGCTGGAAGTCCAAGATCTGGGTGTCAGTTTGGTTTCTGATGAGGGCGTTCTTCCAAGATACAGAATTCTCACTGTGTCTTCACAGAGCAGAAAGATGGCTAGAGAGCTCTCTCTATAAGGGTACTAATTCCATTCATGAGAGGTCTGCTCTCATGACTTAATCATCTCCCAAGGGCCCCACCTCCTTATACCATCACCTTGGGCACTAGGTTTTCAATATCTGAATTTTGGAGGAACACAAACATTCAGACCATAGCAGTTTATAAGCTTACTTTGATATGTCCCAAAGACAGTCTTCTTTATTACTTAATAGCTTGTCACTGCTGATTCGAATTAAGCTGGTGATGACAGTAATTTCCAGACTTTATTTCTTTTCTGTCATATGGCATCAAAATTATGGCAAATAATTTTCAAGCTTCCAAAACCCTGTGTGTGCTAATAAATATTGATTAATTCAATTTTACTTAGAAACACTTTTCTAATCTAATCAGCTTACAATTCACTGAGCCTCTTTAATTGCATTTCAGTCACTCATTGTTATTAACTTTGAGTATTAATATACTTAAAGATGGACACCTTTCTCTGTCCCCCAAAAGCATCTTTATGTCCCTCAAAGCATCTTCAGTCACATAATTTGCTTCAATTACCCATTCTAGATTAGAGTACAAAAACTACCTCCATTTGCCTTAGGAATTTGGCTAACAGTAAAATTAAAAAAAAAAAAATCGAGCATTTCTAAGCTAGCAATGATTAATATCAATGTTGAAATGAACTACTGGCACGTTAATCAGTTAAACGGCATCAAAGAGTGTTTGACACTAAAGTGCTTTGCATTCCATTATATTTGTGATTAGTATGACAACTCACTATATTCATATTTATTCCATCTAGGAGTTTCAGATGTATTATTTATGAATTTGATTCCTCTCTCTGCATGAAGTATTAAGGCTAGATATATATAGATGTAAAGGGAAGTGCTGATTTTCACTTAACAGAAAAACCTAGTAGCAAAAACATCTCATTTTTAAAGGGTAGAAATTGTGATGGACTGATTTGTTTATACTATTTCACAAACTTTAAAGCCAGAGAGTTAGTTCTGTCAAATTTCTGAAATATGGGACAAAGATGAGTAAATTCTCAGGAAAAAAAACAACAGGGCAAGAGCTGGAGAGTCCACGGGATAGGTCTCTTAAAAATTATTCACAAATGCCACATTAAACTCTTGGCTATCCAAGAGTATATTAACTGGTTTGTGGATTAAGTAAAGTAACACATAAGAGCACATTAGCTTTAAAAATTGACCAAGTAGAGAAAAAACTTATTTAAAAATTGACCAAGTAGAGAAAATTATATACTTCTCAGAAAGTGTCTATTGATGGTACGTACTTAAAAATCCACTGATACCACGTAGTGCAACTTGGGGTCCCTTCCTTCTTCTGACTATCAGAATCACTCAGAGCAGCAGCATTCTGTTTCTATGTGACAATCTTTCTACATAGATCACTTGGCACCAGGAGATGAGCGAGTGGGAAGGAAAGGGGAAGCAAAAAACCACAAACTGTGACTGCATCTATGCCTAGCGCATCTATCACTGGGGTTAGTGGTGGTGGGGAGAAGAGCTTATAGAAGCAGTCTGTTCTAAGCAAATATCATATCTTCTCACAGGAAGTAAAAGGTATGATGAGTGGGAAGAGATATTCCATTTCTAAAATGTTAAAACAAAAAATAAAAAGTTGAGAATAAGAATAAACGTGTAGGAATATACTCTGGTAAACAATTTATATGATGTTTTGGTCCTTAAAACTACTATCTTGGAATCAAGTTTATATTTCTGAATAATGACTTTACTTCTTTCGTATCCCACATCCAACCCAATAACAAATCAGTCAGTATTATTTTCAAAATATATCCAATGATTTTTCTTGAGATATTGCAAAAGCCTCTGAACTGATCACCTATTTCCATCATTTCCTAGAATCTCTTCTCCACACAATGGGGTGATTTAATATAAGCTTGACGATAGTTTCCCCCCATTTGGCTTACTGTGTTTTTATTTGTTTATTGTCTGTCCCCTCCCATTAGAATGTCATTTCCACAGGAACAAAAAAGAAGATTGCTTGTTTTATTCACTATTATGTCCCTGACCTTAAATCAGTACTTGGTACATGACAGGTACTCAAAAACAAAAATTCACTCAAAAACATGCTAAATAAATGTCTGTAGAATTACATATGTGTTATTAGATGCTATTATAACAAAATTGACTTAAAATAAATTTATCTTATATTATGACTAATTCTTTTTTAAAAATAATAATTTGGGGATACCTATACATTTCTTTGCACTCTTATTATCCTGGTTAATACAGAATTGAGTATTGAAGACAAATGATATAAAAATATGCTCAAGATATCACTTCCAAGCCTATTTACATAAAATCTGTAAAATCAAAAATGTATTTGAACATAAACCTTCTTTTCACATTATTTTAAGTGTTGTTAAATTCTGATTTTCTCTTCCTCCAAGTCTATGATTTATAATGATAGGTATTCCAGTACTGAAAAGCCAGACAGGTCATTGGATTAAACTGGTTATGGCTCTTGGTGAATCACTAGGCACTTCCATCTCTCCCTTTTCTTGACAACACTAATCCCACATGAACTCCTTTGGGTTAACATATTCTGACACATGGAATTGGAGGAAGAAAAGGAGTCACTACTTAAGGAGACCACTGACACTTTGATCAGTTTAAATGGAATCAAGTGAACCGATATTCTCTTACACATATTATGGTGGTGTAAATTTGATCAACCTCCCTGCAGAGCAACTTGTCAATATGTGTAAAAATCCTCAATCACATAAGTATTGTTTGATGTACAAGTTCTGATTCTAAGGGAGTAATTGGACAAGTAAGGCAAAGATGTATGCTTAAGTATTTCCATCTTAAAATTAAATAGTGAAAAAAAACACAACACAAAACAATGCACATTTTAAAACAGAGGACTGGTTAAGTAAGTGATAGTATAGACATGAAAGGGGCTATTATACCATCATTAAAATTTTAATAAATTAAAATTTTACATAAATTAATATGGAAAATGACTCTTGATGTAATGTTAGATGAAAAAACACAAAACTGAAAAGAGAATATTATCTAATTTTAAATACATCAATATTCATATCTTTAAATTAAAGTACTTTCGTTTTGTAAAAAACTGAAACTGTTAATTAAGACTAATATGCACAGCTCTTCTTTATTTTATTAGCTTAATTCAAGATAGTTTAATGACCACTACTTTCATGATTAATCTTCCATTCAAGGTATGGAGAGATTTCACCTAGCCTGACCCAGAGATAAAATTTGGAAATAAATCAACCTTTATCTTTGATCTCTACTCATCTGTCTTTAAGTGTCTTCTCTAGCTTCATGGTTTTCTTTTCCCTTCCATTCTGTAGAATCAGTCCTCAAAGCATGAAATCTATTTTTACATATTCTTCTAAAATTGTTTATTATACAGACACTGCCTCAGAATCAGGGTGAAGTTGTTCTCTTATATTTTATTCATTCCAAAATTACTTTTTAAAGGAAATGCAGAAGTGAAAAAATATTCTAAAAAATGATTCCTTTATGAAGTATTTTTGAGTAATCAATCTTGGACAGCTTAGCAAGAACTGTTTTGTTGTCTCGTTACTGGTGAAGAGAAGAAGTTGTACTTTTCCAAGTAGTAATTTACATGTAAATAGCAATCACCAAATAGCAACAAGAGCATAACAATAATCTTGCAGCTGTTTGCATATCATTTGCTTCTTAGGGATCCCCAAGGAGAAATGTAAATGAATAACCATGGACAAATTGATCTATTTTCTTTAGCTGTAGTAAAAAGTGTTTCTAACTTAACCTGCTTCCAGCTGAGAATAGAGCAAATGCTGTGTTTACACAACTGGACAGTTCCACACTAAGCTAAATAACAGTTTAGAATAATGTCTTCAGAGGGTGTTTTAACGCCTGCTGTTTTTCACAAGGGATCACCCCTGTAGGCAAATGTGTTACTTTGGTGAATGGAATTCAGAGAATGTCTGGAATCTTTTTTTTTTTTTTTTTTAACCAGTATTTTAAAAGAGACTAAAAGCTCACACTCTGATGTTGTAAATGCAGAAATTTTCTCTGGTTTATGAAATAGAAATTTAAAATGCCAGCCACAGATTTTCAACTTTTTTCTAGGTAAACAACGTAATTGAAAAATATAAATAGCATATGTGAATAATGCTTTGTAGTTACCGAAAGCTACTTCCATGTCCATTTTATGATTTTAAAATAGAAGTTCTTAACAATTATACATAAGATACATTGTAAAAAAAAAAGATGGATATTCATGAAGAAAGAAAACACATCTCACCCACTACATCCTACCCACTAAAATGGCTTATTGTGTTCCAAAGCCTTTGATTATGGTCAATTCGGTCAACCTTTGTATGATCAAGTAATTCTGTAAACCATAAAATATGACACTAATATAAAATCAGTTTCCAAAATGAAAAAGATGTATTAGTTAAAATTCAAAGCAATTACAAATCCTCATTAACTCAGCACAGCTGGAGACAACAGATAAGTCTAAACTGCTGCCTGGTTTCAAATCAATTCCATTATTGAATAGTTTGTACACAGTAATTTATTATTGACTCAAAGAGTCATTTTGCATTTTATATCAATGGCATTTCCTCATGTCTATGACCAAATAATAACAGATAGTCATGGTAAAAAGATACTATAGTCTAATGAGTAGTACTGTCTTTACACCAGCGTTTATAGCCTTTTCCATCTTTGTTTTGTATTGGTCATAAGAAACTGAGTATCAGTGGAGGTCAACAGCTTTTATTCTTCTACAGTGAGTAGCCGTTTAGTACAATGGTAGCCAGGGAACCCCCTGCAATACCCAAAAGCTTATATTCAGAAATATTATTGCATAAGTAGATGTAGTTACTTTGAAAAGCACATATCTTTAAAGTACAAATTTTAAAGGTAGCTGTAATATTATCTCCTATCATAGTTTTGACATGTTCGATATTATCTTTAATTTTGCCCAACCTCTGTAAATTAGGTATTATTATGCCCATTACATGTATGGGGGAAAGGGTAACCCCGAGGTTCGACAAATTAGATAAATTTTCCTAGTTCATATTGAATCCATAGATTCTGTCACACAGCCCAGAGCAATATCACAGAGTCAGTTTCTCATATGTAGTCTAAGCAAACACACAGCCCAAGATGTATTACATATTAATGCTTGAGTGGAGGCACTCTAGTCAACCGACTCATTCATTCACTTACCCAAGTAAATGATGTTCACTTATTGAATAACTAATAGATGCTGTGTTAAGTAAAGTACAGATGCAACAAAACACGTGATGTGTTGAAACAGGATGCTGTTCTTAAAAAAAATATGTACTGCCAAAGTTAGTGAACTGATTTTTCAATAATAATTTTCGACTCTGGGTACTCATACATCCTGTTATCCCAACCCTAGTAATCATCGTGGTAGCTGTCATACCTGGTACAAAGAGATTTTGAGGTGGTAGAGAAGATTCTACTATAGTGAGACACTGGGCAAAGAGATTAACACTTGTTGAGCACATGCTATGTGCTAGACATTTTCAGATATATTATTTCATGTACTCCTCTCAGAAACACTGTTTTGCAAAAGAAAGTATCAGGTCAGGGAACTTTATAGGTTTTGTGTTTTGGAATTTCCTTCTTACAGTAGAATTCTGTGGTATAAATAAAACAGTAGAATCAGTGCACATGCCAGGTGCAAAGAGCATTTATTTTTCTCCTTTATTTTGTAGGACAAGTAATGGAAGTTCCAGGAAAGTGAATTTATTCAAGATCACAGAGCAAATCGGTGCTCATGTCTGATCAAGATCTACTAGAACCCAGGTCCGGGACCCTTACCCCAAAAATGCTTAAGGCCGTGGTGCACAGTGATTCTAATAGGCACACTATGTTCTTGCCTAAAATCTCTTCAGAAGAAATAAGACAGCTGTTCCTTCTGCCAAGAGTAGACAATCATGTGCTTATCTCAGAATCCTTTTACTTGTTTGTGTTTTTCCCCTGAATACAAGCCCAGCCAAGCAACTTGTGCTGAATATGTGACTTTGATGGACACATTCACCGGCTGGAAAAAAGTCAAGGAAGCTGAGAATTTCCTCACCTGCCACCTGTGATGTGCTTTCAAGGCAGGCAATTCAATTTGCTCTATTATCCCAAAAGAACTTCTTGGAAGCTGTTATCCAGTATTTCATTCGCTTTGCTACATGCCAACACTTTCTCTTTAAAGTTACCTTAAATCTTATGTTTTACTATTTATCACCCATTCGAACTTGTCAGAAGAAATGTGCAAAATTCACATATAAAATAATATAGGACTTGCCTTCCAAAGATGAGATTTGTCACAAATAACAGAATAATTATAATAATACAGATATAATTTTACTATTATATAAAGAAAAGTAAACTTGTAATAAGCAATTATACTTTCTACTTGGCTCTCAGAAGCTATTTTTGTTCACACCCAGAAAAAAAAATTTGGTTTACTCTCTTTCTTCTCAGGTAACCAAGTTCACAATGAATCCTTTTTTCATCCTTTCTTTTTTTTTTTTTTATTTCCTCTCATACTTAAGCTAGTAACCAGTGGTCCCCGCATATATTATGCTTCCATTCTTCCAAGCCCAATTTATAGCCACTAAACATTTTATTTTTGATAGGAAATCTCCCATGCTCCACAGGGTATTTTACAAGTTGCAATTACATGTATAAATATAGGGATGACTTCTTGTTTAAATAGTTCATTAATAACTAATTTTTCTCACAGCAAGGTAAAATGTAAGATGTGGTTTTTCATTCCCATGAAACTGCTGTTGGTTGAATGAATTATTGATGAATTCTGCTGACCCTGCAGTCAGGAGGACTAATGCTCTTTCTTCCACTTGCTGGTACTGATGGATCCCATATGTGACTTTTTGATATAAGAACCATCCATGCCTGGAGTCGAAGCTTGGGCTAGATGCCAGGAGTGTTTATTGTTATATACAGTGACTGAGGGGCTATCTCAGGGCACTAGAAGAATGGAAGAGCAGGCAGAGATTGTTCTCTTTCAAAAGCGGTAATGGCTTCAGACAGATGTATCCAACACTTTCTCTCTTTCATTTCTCTTGTGGCCACTGGCCTGAATTTTTCATATGAATGGCTTGACGTAATATGTGAATATAGTACCAGATTTTTCTCCATACAAACCTCACTGGCCCACATGAATAGATTTCTTGGCTTCTGAAATTCAAAAACAAAATACTATAAAATATAGTTTGAAAATGATGTCCAATTTTTCCATTTGAAGAATTAAAAATCACGTATAAAGAGTTCAAACGATCTCTCAAGGTCCACTAAAATTATATGCCTTAAAAATTACATAATAGAAAAACATTGGTCTTTTACCAAAACATGATTAAAAGGTATCTTTGTAGAGGTTCTTGGCATTCTGGGAAAAACAAACAAGACAGAGCATCGTATTTCTCTGACCTCAATCTGTCACATTTATATCTGCTAGACATTATCATTTGTTAGATATGCCGTATCAGTATAGAAATCATGTTTCAAAACATACTTTTCAACTTCTCGCCCCCAAAATAGTTCTCTCTCAAGACTTCTGATTTTTTTGTTATTCAATCAAGTTATATATACATAGCATATATACAGTATATACATAGTATATATAATATGTACGTATATATATTCATGTATAAGTACACGTGTATATATATATATACATATATATATACATATACATATAATTGCAGATGGCTTTGCACATATAGCAGTCAGTCACTTGATAAATGTTTTCTGCTACTGATTGTGATGTGAGCAGAATATGAATAATATCTTACTCTTTAATTAGCCCTAATAGTTGATTGTAATAAAAAGACACCTCGTACTTGCTGCATACAAAAGGCATAGATGTAACCAAAGCTGTTTTGCTAATAAACAGACCTGAAATTTGACTACGATTTTTTGGGTGAAAACAGGTTTCTGCCATATTAATCTTTCTTACTTACTATAAATCTATAGTGGTCTGTAACATTCATTTGGTCCTACTATGAGATCTGACCACTGAAGAAGAGGGGGTCTTAGAGAAACTGGTAGTGGAAGCTGAGGATAGAAATGCTGTCTAATAATTGGGACACAATATCCATGGAGGTTCCCCAGTCAGCAAAACTGGTGGGTGAAATGGGGTGAGTCCTTGGAAGATGGGACAGAAAGGTCGGCAGTCCTCATCTGTCTTTGTGTATAAAATCATGGTAACATTAAAATCTACTTTACAGAGCAGATACGAGGCTCCAGTAGGTTAATATACAGAGCACTAAGCATAGCATAGTGCCTGGCACACAGCAAATATTTATTATTTATTTGTTAAGTGAGTGAGATGACATATAAACTTAGTCTTGAAAGATGAAAGGGTATTTGCTAAGTGGGGAAAGGGGGACAGTCCTCTAAATAGTCGGAGTAAAAAAATTTTCAAGGACTGACAACGAAATTTTGGGCAGAAGTAAGAAACCACTGTAAGAGTGGGGTGAAAAGTAAGGTTGGTTCCAGGTTTGAAGAATTTTTTACAGAGTACACGAAAGCAGTTAAAACACTGGGCATGAGGGAACTACTGGTGGTTCCTAGTTAACGTGATAATCTATCTAACATTCTAGAAAGAGAGATAAAATAAAAATGTAACATGTGTTAGATAGGATTTTTAATAAAACATCAAGTTATTTTAGATGAAGATTAAGGAAAATATTTAAAACTTGTCCCTGCCAAAAACTGCTTGGACTGTCTCATGAAAACGACATTTTGGAATATGATCCAAATACAGATAAATAAAATTGGACTGATATCAGCAAATATGTATCAGTGCCAGATCAATTACAGCTTGCAGGCCTACAATTAATGATCATGAATTGCCAAAATCTCTGTTTGAGTTTATTCACAAAACTAATCTTAATCAAGAAAAATGTTTTATCTGAATACGTATTATGTTTTCAATTAAAATTTGATGTTGTCTCACAAATACAACAATGTGTATTTTTGATCTGAGACCATGAATACAATTTAGTACTTTTGCTTTAAGTTGCTAAAACATGAAACCTTGGATGCACACCCAAAGATCAAACACTCTTACTACCTCTCCTTCAACCTTTCAGTGGAAGAATAGATACTCACATGGATGGCAGTTCCAAATACATCAAGAACATACAGATCTAAGACAGATTGAAAGGTAAATGTTGTACCTCAGCTGACTCTACTTGAAAATCTGAGAAGTATGGAAATGGTAAGTTTCAGAAATTTTCTTATAGGATATTCATTTGCTGATGATACAATGTTTGTCACTCATAAGCTAAAAATTAAAAAAAAAAAATCACCCAAATTTTATTTTTTTAATCTTTTAAATTATTTATTTTCAATTCCAGTTGACATTCATTATTATTTTATATTACTTTCAGATGTACAGCATAGTGGTCAGACATTTATATAATTTACAGAGCGATCCCCTTGATTAGTCTAGTACTGACCTGGCACTACACATAGCTATTATCATGTTATTGGCTATATTCCCTACACTATACTTTTATATCCACTTGACTATTACATAACTACCAATTTGTACTTAATCCCTTCACCTTTGTCACTCAACTCCCATCTGGCAACCATAACTGTAAACCTGCAAGCTGTAATTGATCTGGCACTGGTACACATTTGCTGATATCAGTCCAATTTTATTTTATAGTTTGATATCAGGTAGCATGATACCTCCAACTTTGTTCTTTTTTAAAGATTTCTGTGGCTATTTGGGTTTTTTTATGGTTCCATATAAATTTTAGGATTTTTATTTGTTCTAGTTCTGTGAAAAATACTACTGGTATTTTGATAGGGAGTGCACTGAATCTGTAGATCGCTTTGAGTAGTATGGACTTTTTAATGATGTTAATTTTTCTTATCCATGAGCACAGTAGAGCACAGTATATGCTTCCATTTTTTTGTATCTTCTTCAATTTCTTTCTTCAGTGTCTTATAATTTTCTGAAAACAAGTCTTTTACTTTTTTGGTTAAATGTATTCCTAGGAATTTTGTTTTGATGAAATTGTAAATGAGATTATTTTCTTAATTTCTCTTTCTGATAAATTCATTATTGGTATATAAACTGCAACTGATTTCTAAATATTAATTTTTTTGTCCTGCTACTTTACTGAATTAATTTATCAGTTCTAATAATTGTTTGGTGGATTCTTTAGGGTTTTCTATATATAGTATCATGTCATCTGAAAATAGTGCCAGTTTACTTCTTTCTTTCCAATTTGGATTCCTTTTATTTCTTTTTCTTGTCAGACTGCTATGAGTAGGACTTCCAATACTATTTTAAGTAAAATTGGTGAAAGTGGACATCCTGTCTTGTTCCTGATCTTAAGGAAAACACTTTTAACTTTTCATCTTTGAGTATGATTAGCTGTGGGTTTGTCATATATGGCTTTTATTATACTGAGATATGTTCCCTCTATTCTCACTTCGCTGAGAGTTTTTTTATGTAAATGAGTGCTGGATTATGTCAAATGATTTTTCTGCATCTATTTATATGATCATATGATTTTTATCCTTCATTTTGTTTATGTGGTATAGCACATTGATTTCTGGATACTGAACCAACCTTGCATCTTAGGAATATATCCCAATGATAGTGTGTGTGATCTTTTTAATATATTGCTGAGTTCGGTTCGCTGATATTTTGTTGAGGAATTTTGTATCTATATTCATCAGGGAAATTGGCCTATAATTTTCTTTTTTTAAATGTCTTTGTCTGGCTTTGGAATCAGGGTAATGGTAGCCTCATAACTGAGCTTAGGAACCTTCCCTCCTCTTGCATTTGAGAAGGATAGGTGTCAATTCTTTGAGTGTTTGGTAAAATTCACCCCTGAAGCCATCAGGTCCAGGACTTTATTGGGAGTTTTTTGAATCCTGATTCGATTTTGTTAGTGGTAATCAGTCTGTTCAGATTTTCTGTGTCTTCTTTATTCCGTCTTGGAAGATTATATGTTTCTAAGAATTTGTCCATTTCCTCCAGATTGTCCAATTTGTTGGCATATAATTGTTCATAGTAGTTTCTTACGATCCTTTGTATTTCTGTGGTTCACTTCTCCTCTCTCGTTTCTGATTTTATTTATTTGGGTCCTCTCTCTTTTTTCCTTCATGAGTCTGGTTAAAATCTTATCAATTTTGTTTATCTTTTCAAAGAATCAGCTCTTGGTTTCATTGATCTTTTTTATTTTATTTTATTTTTTTGGATTCCATTTCATTCATTTCCACACAGATCTTTATTATTTCCTTTCTTCTACTCAGCGCTTTGTTTGCTGGATTTTTTTTTTAATTTATTGGGGTGACAATTGTTAGTAAAATTACATAGATTTCAGGTGTACAATTCTGTATTACATCATCTATAAATCCCATTGTGTGTTCACCACCCAGAGTCAGTTCTCCTTCCATCACCATATATTTGATCCCCCCCTTACCCTCATCTCCAAACCCCCACCCCCCTTACCCTCTGGTAACCACTAAACTATTGTCCGTGTCTATGAGTTTTTGTTTCTCATTTGTTTGTCTTGTTCTCTTGTTGTTTTTGGTTTATACACCACATATCAGTGAAATCATATGGTTGTCTGTTTTAGTCTGACTTATTTCGCTTAGCATTATACTCTCAAGATCCATCCATTTTGTCACAAATGTTCCTGTATTATCTTTTCTTACTGCTGAATAGTATCCCATTGTGTATATATGCTACAACTTCTTTATCCATTCATCTATCGAAGGACACTTTGGTTGGCTCCATGTCTTGGCCACTGTAAACAAAGCTGCAATGAACATTGGAGCACACGTGTCTTTATGGATAAATGTTTTCAGAATTTTGAGTAGATACCCAGGAGAGGGATTGCTGGGTCATATGGTAATTCTATTCGTAATTTTTTGAGGAGCCTCCACACTGCCTTCCATAGCGGCTGCACCAGTCTGCATTCCCACCAACAGTGTATGAGGGTTCCTTTTTCTCCACAGCCTCTCCAACACTTGTTACTATTTGTCTTGTTGATGATAGCCATTCTGACTGGGGTGAGGTGATATCTCATTGTGGTTTTTATTTGCATTTCTCTGATGATTAGTGATGTTGAGCATTTTTTCATATGGCTATTTGCCATTTGTATGTCCTCTTTGGAGAAATGTCTCTTCAGGTCCTCTGCCCATTTTTCAATTGGGTTGTTTGTTTTTTTTGTTGCTGAGTTTCATGAGTTCCTTGTATATTTTGGATATTAGCCGCTTATTGGAGGCACTGTTTGCAAAAATATTCTCCCATTCAGTTGGTTGCCTCCTATTCTGGTTTCTTTAAATGTAAGTTTAGATTGTTTATTTGATATATTTTTTTTGTTTCTTGAGGTAAGCCTGTATTGCTCTGAATTCCCCTTAAGACTGCTTCCTCTGTGTCCCATAGATTTTGGGTCATTGTGTTTTTGTTTTCACTTGTCTAAAGGTATATTTTGAGCTTTTCCTTGATCTTATTGTTGACCCATTCATTGTTCAGTAGCATGTTATTTAGCCTATATGTGTTTGTATTTTTTTTTCAGTTTTTTTCTTATAGTTGATTTCTAGTTTCATACCATTGTGGTCAAAGTAAACGCTTGATATGATTTCAATCTTCTTAAATTTACTGAGACTTGTTTTGTGGCCCAACACATGGTCTATCTTGGAAATCGTTCCATGTGTGTTATTCTGATGCTTGGGGGTAGATCACCCAAATTTTACATAAATGGTGCCTTTTCAACTTGCACAGAAGCAAAACCTTGGTAACTTATAGATTAATTCTTATTTGAAATAAAAGTAAAAGTAACTTAAAATATTCATAATTTGAGGTTTGCAAAAAATTGTATTAAAACCTATAGGATTTAGTTCCTGATAGGAACATGGACTATTTGGCTTAAAAAGAAGTGGGGGAAATCATGCTCACTGTATCCAAAACAATATTAAGAAGTAAACAACATTTAGTATTGTTATTTGCAATACAATACTTCTTTAGTAGCAAAATTTCCTTTCATTATCTCCATTAATAATCTTTAGGCAGTGCTGACGCTTTGAACGCTAAAAGTTTGGTGTTGGTTCCTTCCAAAATTTATGTGCGACCTTGAATACTCAACTCTTTTCTCCAGTTACATGGAGGTACAAGCTGCACTGTTGATATGGTTGTTACTAGCTACATTGGACTACTTACATTTAAATAAAGAAAACTAAACATTCAGTATCTTAGTGTCACTTACTATAGCCATATTTCAAATGCTTACTAGTGGCTACTGTATTGGGCAGCACAGATAGAACATTTGTTTTGATGACAGAAAGGCATTGAACAATACTGGCGAGAGGATGAGATTTGATTTCAACAATAAATGATTTCAATCACACTAAGTAAATAATTTTTTTCTATAATCACTAACATGGAGGTAACAGAAAGGTCTGTTACAATGCTGATTTGATTTTGCTTTGCTTCTGAGATAGATATAGCACGTGAGCATTGCAGTGCTCTTAATTGTTCAGCCAGAATATCATTAAGTGGAGGTATTAGTGAATTACCTGTGTGATAAAGGCCTCTTATCTCCCTTAATTACATTATTTTGCATTCAACTTAAAATGAAACATTCAGCATTCAAATAAAGACATGCCCCACCTGTTTTCCATCCGCTCATGTTTTAATCACCCTAGTTATAAGAAATGAAAATGTAATTACCAGTTTCATAATACTATACAAAGGATTTAATTGTAGCAAGTATCCTACCACATTTCTAAGGAATTATCAAAATTTTTCAGTTTTAGCACTGGACTAATTTAGAAGGAACTAAGACAATGCAGGGATGCTTGTTGCATTTGTGGTGTCTGGTAATACGTATCATCAATTCATGTTTTTAAATATAAAATAGAATTTCTCTACTAATCGTGCATGCATATCTCTCCTATTCATTACATCAGTGTGGTACCTCAGTGACATGTGCCTGGTGACAATAACAACAACAACAACAAAACCCCTCTAAATCTCAGGACCTAAAACCACAAGGGGCCCTTCCTGCCTTAGTCCTGAACATAGTCACTGAAGGTCAGCTAGAGGTGCTGATTTTCATTTTGTTCAACCTCATGACCTGTTGGAGTGGCTCCTGTTCATTTTGGTAACAGAGGGGAGGACATAATGGCAAAGCAGTCTCTGGCTATTAAAGCTCCTCCCCAGAAGTTACAGAGGCACCTTCCACTCACATTTCATTGACCAAAGCAAGTCACAAGGCCACACCTGATTTTAAGTCAGCGGCAAGGTGCAGTCCCGCCATGTGTTGAGGATAGAGAGAATATTTATGAATATTCAGGATGACTATGGGCGTGGGGGAAGCAGAAGTGCAGCATTTTAGGAAATATTTCTCTATACAACTTTGTATAAAAAAATGAGAGAAAGAGATAAGAAGCTACTTTAATTCATAAACAAAAGACATTGTAAGAAATAAAAAGTTAATAAAATAACATTGTAGGAGGTAAACAGAAATATTATCTCTTCTGTTAGAGAGACAATAAATAATAGAAGAAGGTTGGGGATGTTAAAGTCTCTTTAACTATGAATGAAACTTTTCATTCTGAGGGCTGCTTCAGGGACAAATAAATCTCTCTGCCATGTCTCTGGATCACAAGATAACTTGGTTAGCTGATACATGCCTTTCATCCTTTGTGTCCCATCTTTTGTGATGTTGCCTCATCAGTCTGTTTCATTCAGTTTCTCTTTCCTTGTATTTTGTCACTTTCTAAAGTGAATTGCTAACTGAACAATTTAACTGAAACTGAAAATAGCACCGGTTTTTAACCGGTATCTACACAGTGCAATAAAAGTCGGCTGAGTGAAAAAAAGATTGGTCTAAACTTTCCCCTTTCCACTCCCCAAATACCTGACCTTGGGTGTCATTAATAACCGGTCTTGATATTGACAGGTCTCACATTTAATTCTAATTTATTTCTTTCTCTCTCCCTTGGTACACCTATGAAGCCGTATTCTGTTATGGAGAAATTTAGGGTTACAAATTTACTTTGGCTTTACATTTTTCACATTGACACTTTGGGAAGAGCTATATTCTAGTGAAGGATATGGCTTGAAATCCCCTCTTTAACTCAATACTCAGTGGACTGCTGCACTTTCAGAAGCATATGAACAAAGGCTGCAAGATAATAAAAATGGCAACGTTGATGCTTCCAGAGACTAAGCATTTTCCAATAAAATAATCCAGACTGAAGCCACATCAATCCCACATTTCTCTGTCACCGTGGAAATGGTTACCCTGACCCTATGCCTTCTATCAACAATTTCTGATTCTGAAGATTCAATCAGGGCAATCAGATTTGTCACTGGACATTTAATTAAATACAGAGCCCTTCAAGGTACTATTTATAAACAAATGTAAGTCATTTTTCTTCTACTGTAAAAAATCAGTATTATGGATTGCAAATTAGATTAAGAGTACTTTGTTGTACATTATATGGCTTTTAAGTAGATTGTTCAAAGTTTTTCTTTCTCTAATGCATTTTATAGTATCTAGTGAGAAAACCTGTATCTAAGCTCATGTTCTCATTATGAACTGGAATACATTTTGCTTTGTAAAAATTCAGAAAATAGATTAAGCATGTATCAGAAAACATAACAAGCCTATGTTATTGAAAAATATAAATTTGGACAGAAATTCTTATAATTTCATTTAAAATGTATGCATATATACATATACGTACATATGCTTTTATGTTAAAATATGTGTGTATATATAATCTAGTGGTATATATATCACTAGATTATTAAAATGTCTTTGAAAATGAAGACTTTTATTTTTATAAAGTCTATGGTTTAATACGTAAGTTATTCATAAGTTTTTCACAATAACTTGTTAATTGATGAATCTGTGGTAATACAAAATAAAAGAAGTGCAATTATCAACTATCTTATGATAGAATTATACTTTGACCAATCTATACAGTAAAGTATTTTTTTTCCCTTTGCTTGTTTTAGTTAAACTTCTACTCAGTTCTGAAAATTGTTTGTCAATATGGTCCTCAAACATTTGATTCTATTGTACTTTGGCCTGATTTTAGCAACCACTGAAATATTTTGGTAAAAAACAGTAAAACTATAGTTGCAGCATCTGGAAACATGCCTTTTATTCTATAATCCAGTGCACTCTGGGATTTGCTAGAATTGTCATAATTAGTATATTTTAATATTGTTTATATCATGAAATTTTTTCATTAAGTCTATTGACCTCATGCTAAGAAAGAAATTATTTTTAATAAATAAGAATTTATCTACCAGTTGTCAGAATCTCTTGTATTTTACACTAGAGGCCTTTATTTTCCTCAAAATCTGCAGGATACCCGGCATGAAAGAAATAAAACCCTAATTTACTGACAAGTGTGTAAGCAAGGCAGGAGTGAGGGAAAAGTGGTCATGGGGATAGTTTTATTAGGCTATGTTTATTATTAGTCTACTTTATTAAGGCCTAAGCTATGTTAAGAAAATAGTAAATCCAAGTTCATTAAATCCACTTTCCAAACCTACTAAATCTGGGTGAATTTATTTATTTTTGAACATCTAAACTTACACATAAATAGACATGATGGTAGGTAGTATGCCCTTGAACTGGCAAAATATTAATTGCTTTCAGAGTTAACTGACCTCCAGAGGAGGTTGGAGAACTCCCTTTACAGTAAGATGTCATGCAGAATTTTTCAGGTGCCACTGACAACAGGAGGCTATTTGATTCACATTGTGTGAGTGGGGACAACATTTTATAAAACTACCATGTCACCTTATGATATTCTCTACTACAGAGAGGCAGATCATTGTTATTTCTTCCTCCTGTCCCTGGAAACAAACAATTTAAGGTGATTCCATAGGTAAATAGACAAATACCTATTTACAAACCTGAATAGCCTTATCATCTCCAAACACATTTTATTCTTACATTTTTAAGGCAGTGATGAGCCTCATTTTTACTGTTCTATGATGGTTTTACCCACACAATATACACTTTAAACTGCAACTTTATTTTATAAAGTTAATTGGGCATATTGTTACCATTGTTTTAATATTGAAGAGATTTTTCACCTCTCTTTTTTTCTCTCTCCTCACTCCCCTCTCTCCACTATAAAATGCCCCAAACTTAAGGAAAGGGAGCCTTTGGATAGTCTTCAGAAAAACATAAATATTAACATTACATGGCCTAGCTATCGCTTTAGCAATCTCCTCTCCCCTTTTACCTGCACATCAAATTAGGTTGCATATTCTAGTTAAGAATGCATTTTACACACTGCTGTGCCACTTGGTGACCTTTATTCTCTGATTTCCTGGCAGTAAGGTGTGGCTGGGGATCTGTGAGTAGATGTGACAGCTGCCATTTCAGATGTGGCCTACGCAAACTCCCCCATACCATTTTCCTTTTTGTAGTTTGATGCAAAGATGGCAACAGCACAACTTAAAGAAGGGGCCTGAGTCCTAGACTCACCATTTGCAGGAGAGCTACCTTCTGATCAGCAACGCTGTTTGAACTTCATATGAGCTGAAATCAAGTTCAGTTATGGTAAGCCTTGTGATTTGAAGGCTTAACCTCTAATGTAGCTAGTATTCCACTAAATAATACACTGTTAGCAAACTTGAGCATCACAATTCTACTATAAAATGTGGGTAATGTTGTGAGAGAAAGGATTGTTTGACAGGAAGTTTCCCTTTGAAGAATTTGCATGTCTTAAAGATTTACCTTTAAGCATAAGGCTTTATTGTTGTGTGGATACCGTGGCACTATGTGGAAACAGAAAGACCTGGATTTTTGTCTTGCATCTAAACCAGCTGAGGGGCTGAGAGGTGTGAAAGGATGGAACCTGGAACATGAGTAGAGTGGAGAAGAGAAAAAATAAGAAGGGAGCTCCAAAATTAAAGGCAAAAAAGGCAAAATAAACAAGTGGGACTACAGCCAACTAAAATAAGCTTCTGCACAGCAAAGAAAAGCATCAACAAAATGAAAAGGCAACCTACCAAATGGAAAAAAAAAATGTTTGCAACTCTTATATCTGATAAGGGGTTAATATTTAAAATATATAAAGAACTCATATTATACAACTCGATAGCAAAAAAAAAAAAAAAAAAAAGAAAGAAAGAAAAAAGAAAATCCAATTTAAAAAATGGGCAAAGGACTGTAGAGATTTTTGTTTTTCCAAAGAGGACATACAGTTGGCCAACAGGTGCATGGAAAGATGCTCAGCATCATTAATCAGGGAAATGCAAATCAAAACCACAATGAGATTATCCCCTTACACCTGTTAAAATGGCTATTATCAAAAAGACAAGAAATAGTAAGTGTCGACAAATATATGAAGAAAAGGGATCCTTGTGTACTGCTGGCGGGGATGTAATTTGGTATACCAATATTAAAAAACATTATGGAGTTTCCTTAAACAACTAAAACTAGAACTACCATGTGAAATAGCATGTTCCATTTCTGGGTATTTTTCTGCAGAAAAGCAAAACACTAATTCAAAAAGATATATGCACCCCATGTTTTCTGCAGCATCATTTATAATAGTCAGGATATGGAAACAGCCTAAGTGCCCAGCAATGGGTGAATGGATAAAGGAAGTATGTGAGAGACAGCGAGAGAGAGAGGCAGAAAGAGAGAGAGAGAGAGAGAGAGAGAGAGAGAGAGAGAGAGAGAGAGAGAGAGAGAGAGGTATTATTCAGCCATAAGAAAGAATAAAATCTTGCAATTTGCAACAACATGGATAAACCTAGAGGGTATTATGCTAGGTGAAATATGTCAAACAGAGAAAGCAAATAACATATGATCTCACTTATATGTAAAATCTTAAAAACAAATAAACAAAAAAAACAATATAAAAACAAGCTCATAGACACAGAGAATAAAGAGGTAGTTGCTAGAGGCAGGGGTTGGGTGGTGGGCTAAATGGGTGAAGCGGGTCAAAAGATATTAACGTCCAGTTATAAAATAAATAAGTCACGGGGATGTAATGTATAGCATGGTAACTATAGTTAATAATACTCTATTGTATATTTGAAAGTTGCCAAGAGAGTAGATCTTAAAAGTCCTTCATCAAAAGTAAAAAGATTTTTTGTAGCTATGTATGATGACAGATATTAAGTAAACTTATTGTGGTGATCACTTCACAATGTATGCAAATATCTATCTCATCATTATGTTGTATACCTAAAACTAATATAATGTTATGTCAATTATACCTCAAAAAAAAACCAAAAAAAACTCCTTCCTCCTCATCCACCACCCACCCCCCCCAAAAAAAAAAAAAGATGAAAAAACAGGAAGAAGGCCAGGTAGAGAATAAGCTCCCGGACACTCATAAATGGCAGATTCAGAATAAGACGCAATTCAGCGGGAAATGCGTTATGCTTGTGGTCATTTTTAGTATGATCTTTTCTTTCTGGGAAAGGTTTGTACTTGTAAACTCTTCAAACTTTGTGGGCATATTTGAGGAGATGCAAATAGCAATATGACACTTTGAGTTCTGATGCTCTATGGTATACAAGTTGTTCCAAAAGACAAGTATCCAAAGGATCCTCTGATTTGCTGTAAATCTCACAGAGTTTAGCATTTGCCTCTTGCTTGTAAAGGAAGCACTGTGTCTCTGGTCATGCAGGTACAACATACTCTCTGCTTACAGTCTCAGCTCATGCATCTCTTCTAGAAGCACCTGCTAAAACCTAGATAGTCAGCTGGAATGTTCTTTATGACAGGGATATGACAGAAGCAGCAGGAGTCTGAAGTCAAATAACTTCTGAGTCCCAATCTCATCTCTCCCCTTTGGCAGCAGAGTAACCCTGGACAAGCTTATGAAACCCTTTTTTGCTTAAGTAACCCCCGCGGATAAGTTAATCCATGAGTGCTTGTTTCCTCAATTACAAAATGGGTATCATGGGGATAATAAAGCCTGCCTATGTGGTTGTGATGAGGATGATAGTTGCCTAAATTAGTGCCAGACACAAAGAACATACTAACCCAAGGCTAATTCTTCACTGACCTGCCTTTATTCCTGGGACATTGCAACATATGTCCTCTGCTTCTTACTGCCTATGTCAAGCACCTCTCCTCTTAGTTCACATGAACTGTAATATGAAGGTTCCAGGGTACAAGTGAGGTGAAGAACATTTGCATAGGACAAAAAGGCTAGAGGAACAGATACGAGTATGTTTGTAGAAGGATACCATAGGTCTCTTAATTAGAAAGAGAGTAAAACCACCAGATTCAGTTACAAAACGAGGTTCAGATGTAATAATGCAGGGATCAAACTACCCAGATAGATACTATCACCTGACATTCTTCTCAAAGGAAAACTCCTAAGGTATCTATCTGTCTATCTATCTATCTATCTATCTATCTATCTATCTATCTATCTATCTATCATCTATCTATCTGAAAGTCAACTGAATGTTTACGTAAGGATTATTCCTGTTAATAATGTGCTATATTTCCCTTTATATGTATATGGAATATCTATATATTTCATTTTGCTTCTTTCATATAACCTTATATTATGAAGAAATTCCTATAAGCCAGGGGAATAGTGTAAAAAAAAAAAAAAAGGTAAGACTACCAGGCATAATTGTGTTTGGGATAACAGGGATTGGGAAAGCTTTTGACAAACTGAGAGCTCATGACTTATTGAAATAAAAAAGCCACTACTCAGATCAGCCAACTGTGGCCATGCTGGGTTTTGAAACTGTTGAAGAGAAACTGTCAAGACTGAATTTTATGCAAACACTTTCTGTATTTTAAATGTTTTCTGAAAACAATGTGAAGACTAAACAAACTATATCTGAGAGTCAAATAGATACTTCACATCACATTTAACAGTCTCTGCTTTAAATGTGCTTCAAAGACATGAATGAGTTTAATGGGTAAATAATCACATAACTTTATCTCCTATTCTTGTACATCTAGTTGTTTCATTTCCCCCTATAATAAATGTTTCAATAAACAGTACTGAAATAAACCCCGGTGTGTACACTTAGGGATAAAGCCCAAGAAGTAAAATTGTTGGGAAACCATATAGATACACATTGGCAATCCCAGCAATGTTGAGCAAGTAAAATCCCTCTCACAGGACAAGGGGACCTATCTCACCAGCAACCAAGCACTAACATTTCAAAATTTCTTTGCTAATTTGATAAATGTAAAGTGGTATCTGCTTTTTTCCTGACTAATAATGACAATGGGAATTGTTTTTAGGTTTATTCATGACTTTTATCTCTTCCCTTTTTAATTACCTGTGAACGTGCTCAACTTGCTTGTCTTCCAAAGCATTGATTTCCTTCTTAATTTATGTAACTTTTCTATTTATGATTTTTTTCAGTGTTTTACCTTAGCCATCAAAATAAAGACCAGATTCCTTAGCATGACATTCAACGACCCTCACATTAGGTTCCTATCCATCCTCAAGTCTCAGATTGCTGCACCCCAAACTTACTCCATCACGTCCCATTCTCCAGCCGCCCTCTCCCCTAAGCTTCTGTGAGTTGGCAATTCTGTTCCAGTTTTTGACTGACACGCATTCTCTCGCTTGTCTGTCTGGTGAATTCCTAATCAGGCAAAGTTAAGTGATGTTCTCAAAAGTGTACAGGCTTTTCAGGTAAACAAGCATTGAATCTGAGTGTTGCTACTAACTAGTCTTACCACTTAGGTCCAGTTATGCAACCTCATCTTAGTTTCCATATTTGCAAAATGGGCATAACCATTCCTAATTTTCTTCCATGAGGTCAGGATTAAATTAGATGACATTGCAAATTCCCTAGGACAGTACTTGGTTTCAGTGAGTACTCAACAAAAGATATTATATGTGACTATTTGTTCTGGAACTTCCTGCTCCTGTATCTAACTCTATTATGATTCCTGAAAACTACTCGTTTTAAATATGATGTTTTCAACGTTGTCTCTCATAGTTTTGTCTTTTTTTTAAGTAATGTTGTGAGAAGCAGATATTTTAACAATTTCCAATTCTATTTGACAAAACAAAATAAAATATAAAATAAATTCTGTGACTTGGTAAATAGTTTCACATGTTCTATTTACTTCATAAATTCAATCTGTATATTTAGCTGCTATAAGTCAAAGATCTATAACCTCTTCCAGGTATGCTGGAGAAAATCATCATTAGCCTATGGAAGTTGCTAAGTGTGAGTCAAAAGTTCCTCGTGGCACAGACAATGTTCTAGTAGAAATTTCCCCAAACTGAAGAGGGTGGTCTAATAATAGCTTTCCAGGTGACTTGTAGCATCTATAAGCACTGCTAGGTAGAATGTCAGTAATTAAAATAGACTCAGCTTTTCAACCCCTCACTGACTGGTAGAACTTACAGGATTATGGACACTCTTTCCAAAGGTGAGTGAGTTCACAGATGAAACATGCAGCACTGAGGGTGGAACAGTGTTATTAAAAATGAGATTTCAAAGTAAAAGGAAAGAGCTACATCAACTTCACCTCGTGGAGGCAAGGTTACAGAGTTGTAAACATGTGGAATACTTTTTTCTGGTTTTAACAAGGAAAATGTAATAAGTGTTCAAATTCCCATTACAAGGTTGTCAGAGCAAAATTAGTACACGATGCACTACAAGACACGGATTGTTCAGAATTTACTGATGCGTGAAATCAGAATTAGGCAAAATACTGGAATCAGGAGGAAAGCTGGCAAAGACTCACTTGCAACTACTGAAGTGTCACTAAAAATAATAATGTTTTTACCAGAATTTTCTCTAAGTTTAAGTAAAGTCTAAAGGGCTCATGCTAATTATGCTTTACTTATTGATTTTAAGTATTTATTAACATTTTAAAAATATTGCTCTTTAAAAATAAAATGTTGATTATAATTCATACAGCGTACATGTTGAATATGAGTTGAAGGCATCTAAGTGGCTTTATCTTCTAATTCATGTAATAAGAAGTTATAGCTGGAAGTCCAAGTGCATTATTTTAGGGACAAGGACATTATTTTATGGCCTCTAGAAAGGTGAATCAAATTAATTGTCAAGGAGATGGTAGGGGAATTCTTATATTGAATGATAGTAAAGTGACATTTGAACTTAAATATTTGATTATTCTATGTGTTGTGCAAAATCACACAGCTTGTTAGAGAATTTATGTCTCTTAATTAATCACATTATGTCCAGTGATAATGTTGAGACCACCAGTAATACAGAAGGGAGAAAAGTCATATATTATGACCAAGGATAAAAATCTCTCCTTTCCTCAGTAAACTATTTTATCCCTAAGACATATAAAATATATAATAAAATGTACATTTTAGTAATATCTGTTATAAAACTGTTCTTTTTAAATATTTCCTCTCAACGATCAGATTCTTGATAAATCCTAAATTATTCTCTTGTGTCGTTTTCAACCTTTTATTACATTTGGCACTATTTTCCTCCATTTCTCCTTAAAACTCGTTTTTGACCTCTGAAAAACTACATTTTCAGTATTTCTCTCACCTCTTTTATTCCATAGCTTCTTTTTTCTTTCTGTTTCTTCACCTTTCCTCCATTCTAAATATGGGAGCATTTCTCCAAACTGTGCTCTATGTTTTGAAGTCTCTGTGCATCTCACCGTGTTTAGATCCACTGTATTCAAGTTTTAGCCTTTAACTAGAAGCTCTGTTTTGAATCCCTAGTTGGTGACCAGATATTTCAAGACAAAGTTCTTCCTCAGACTTGTAGGCATATCCCAAATAACTCATCATATTATCCATCAAAAGAGCAAGTTCTTCCAATTGTACTCTCTCTGTAAAGAGGACCATTTATCCATTTAACTCACTTTATTATTGTTATCATTATCATTTTATTATTATTATTATTATTACTATTACAGTAGGCATTAGATGAGTAGCAGTCATTGTATTTGGTCTTAACTATTAAAAAAATGAATGAGATAGAGTGATGATCCTTTTAGAAGCATAGAGAAGCAAAGAGAATCTGGATCATGAAGAATAAACAGGAATTTCTCAGGAGAAAAGGGTAAGGATCAAGCAAAGGACGCCATATAAGCAAAGACAACGGAATCGAAAAGAATGCAGTAAATTCAGTGACCATAAGAAATTGTGCCATTGGAGCATAAATGATATATGGTTCAGTGGTGAGAAACAAGGGTAGCAAAGTGAATTGTTCCTCATGTCAGAAATAGAAATTCACTTTAATCTCAGATGCCTTCTTGCGCATATGCTTTCCTCTCCATTTTCACTGCCAGAATTCCATTTGTTTAACAGTGAGAGACCCCAAGGTGTTTTTGTTTCACTGGTATTTTCCACCAATCTTTCATAATGTTACTTAATACGCTCATCTTCTATTCATATATATTAATATGCCAAACTTACGTATCCCAGCTTAGTTTCAGTCATCAAAAGGTCCATTCATAGCTATTTGTTCTTATCCAATATGCTATTCATGTGAAAGTCCTGAGTGTCACAGGATTACACTGTGTTATTTCCATTCTATGCATTAGATTACTTTATTTCCTTTATCTGAAATGTTTTCTCCTTTTCTTCTGCCAAACCAAGTTCTACCTCTCATTCCACGAGTGGTTAAAATCCCACATCTTCAATAATACCTTTTTGATGACTTGTAGATGTCTTAGCAATATTGAGATAAGCAAAGTTGGAAATACATCTTATTCATAATTTAGACTCTAAATTTCAGTTGAAAATTTAGGTAAAGCAAATCAGGGAGATTAGCAAGCCAGTAGCTGGACATTTCCTCTTCTCACTTGCCAAGTCTTGTAACTGTACATGCTACCAAGTTCTGGGGAAGACAGAAGCTGTTCTGGATATACAAAAGCTTTTATACAAGTAACACAAACCAAATGGGAGACTGAAATATTCTTTTTCTTTATGTAATATTTTCCTATGAAACTGTATTGTGGGTTGACTCATTAATGTGATTAACTAGTTTATGAAATAATCAACAGTTGGTTGGGTATTTACCATGAGTGAGATACAGCAAAATCAAATGTCTACAGATGCTAGCGTCAAGAAGTTTATAGAGTATAGAGGAAAAGGTGAATAATTAAGCATTTAATGATAATATAAAAAAGACAGGTGCCATGGTAGAAGTGTGCAGGATACCTATTGAAAGGGGAGAGGTTTGGTCAGAGCCTTCCAGGGGATGAGGCCTAAGCAGAGTCCTATTATGTGCTCAGTATTTTCCTACACACTGTGGAGACTTTGTCAGAATCGGTACTGTGAAGTGAAAATGTACAAGACATCAAACAAAGGGACTTACGATTCCATTGCAGAATTTATATAGTATTGGGATAGACACATTATTATGGGAACTAGTTTCCTCGCTTTACAACCCGCAGCCAATCAAAAATCAATAAATTAGAAGTGGAAGGTGTTGCTTGAGGCAGGAGTTACACTGAGATAAAATATAAAAAATGTATAAAACACATAACTGTAGTTAAAAAAAAACATCAAAAACCAAGGGCTTTTTAGTGACAGAAAAAGAAAAATCCTTACATTGCAGTAGACCACAAGAAACAAGTTCATTCAAAATAAACGAACAAACAAAACAGAAACAAGCTCATAGGTACAAAGAACAAATTGATGCTTGCCAGACAGGAGGAGGGTTGGTGGGATGGGTGAAAAAGGGGAAGGGATTAAGAAGTACAAATTTCCATTTAAAAAAATTAGTCAAAGGGACATAAAGTACAGCATAGGGGACATAGTCAATAATATTATAATAACTAGGCATGATATAAGATGGGTACTAGACTTATCAGAGTGATCACTTTGTAAGTTACATAAATGTCTAATCACCATGTCATACACCTGAACTAATATAATATTGCATGTCAACTCTAAATGCAAACTGAAAAAAATATTAAAAAGAAAACAAAACCAAAACCGAAAAAAGAATAGTCTGTTCATTGATTTATTCAGTAAAATCAACAACAGAATAAAACTGTTGAGTGCCTACTGGATACAGAGGATTTTGTTAAATAAAGGAGACAAAAGGTAAAAAACATGATAAAGTGAGGTAATTAGATAACTTGGTGGAAACAATGTAGTAAATACTGTGAACAAAACATAGACCAAGTATCCTGGGAACTCACTCACAGGAATGAGTGATTTATTCATAGGTAGAAGAGACATCATGGAGAATATAATTGGGAACTGTAAACTGAATGATGTTAGCAGAGAAAAAAAAGTAAAGGCCATTCTAGACAGAGTCAGAATAAACACAGACCAGAAAGAATAAACATTTAGAAATATTAAAGTACACGAAATATTTGAATAATGGTAACGTAAGCTTGTATAATTATCACCTTGTGATATATAGTAGTTTATAAGATGCCTTAAACCCTTTTGGGACAAAGTGGAGAATAACCAGTAAGCCAACTAATTACATATAAGCAAACACGCTAGCAGAGGATGCAGACAGCTGTATAGGCTGATCTTCGGGTACCAGCTACCTAGTCACATAGATTAAGTGTCCAATCATCCTAGTTTGGCTGGAATGTGGGATTTTCAGTTCTATAAAGAGCATAGTTCTGGGCAAACTAGGATGGTTGGTCACCTTAACTCCGCCATCAACTTATCACTTGACTCTCTGGCCTTACTGGAGTTTTATCGTGAAAATAATAAAAATAAATTTCTGTACAAATTCTTCCAGGCCTATGATAAATTATTAACAAAACTGGTTGCAAATATTCCCTTCTCTCTGTTCATTCCCTTTTGCAATGTGACTGTGCAGTTCCTTCCACTTATCTATTCCCCACTCTGAATCTGGGCTGGTTCTATGACTTGCTTTAACCAACAGAATGCAGCAGAAGTGATGGAGCCCATTCTGAGGCTAGACTTTAAGAAACCTTGCAAGATTTTCATTCATATCTTGGAACCCTGCCCATGACCTGGTGAAGAAGCCTAGCTAATCTTCCAGAAAATGACACAATATGTAGGCCAGAGTTAAGTGAGCCCAGTTGTGCTGGACAGATGAGACAGAGATGATGAGGGATGTGTAAGAAACCAAGAGATCAGGAAAACTTCTGACCCTGCCTGCAGCTGACTACAAGCAAGTGACAGAACTCAGCAGAATAACTACCCTGCTATCCCCAAAAAATGCTGCGCAATTATAAATGGTTATCATTTGAAACCACTGAGTTCAGGGGTGGTTTGTTACACAGCAACAGATAGGCCTACAAGAGGATTTCTAAATTCAAGGTAAAGGGGATGCCAAAGTACACTACTCTGATCTAAAATGGACAGTATTCCAGTAAGGAGAACTGTGGGAACTCATGTTTCTTACTTAATAAAGTAAATCTAAAACACCAAGAAACAGACAAACACAACACAACACAAAAAACTGTTGGGAATGTGGGAATCCTAGTCAGAAGAGGGCTCCCTTAACTAAAAACATCATATCTCTGGGATCCTAACATTATTCATATTTTGTAAATACACTGCAAGTCAGGGGTAATGATAGACATTTATACCTATAGAATAGAAATAATCACTACTGATGGCATCTTTGACTATAATACAAGATGAGATACTGCACTCACTTCACAGTCTAAGGACACATAACCTTTTTGCTGTAACAGCTAAAATTCATACTAAGATGTCCCTGGGTAACTGGAAACAAGCTTTTAAATCCTGCAGTAGTCTCTCTATACCTAAACAATAACGCAAATGGACCAGAAAGAGAATATGCAGTCCATTTATAGAAGATGACTTTTAGCTCATGGAGCTAACCTATGAGCTCGTTCATCATAGAGAATGGTGGTAATTGTGACAATGGGACAAATGGAAAATTTATTTTTAATGCCCCCCAATTAAATTTATTTTATAGTGCTCAACTCTGTCCTTTGATATTAATTCACAATTTCAACTAATCTGCTATTGAAGGAAAATACATGGGAATAACTGAGAGAGTAATTTTGCCTTCAATACAGAATGCGCATTCTGTCTCATCACATGAAAATGAATAGCTGTTTTTAATAACATCTTGCGACAATGCAAGAATGTCAGTGCCTAAAAATTTAAGTAACACCACATTTATTATTTTTAGAGAACTTTTTGTCTCAAGATTTCTTAATAGTTTCCAAATGAATGTTAAATCTAGACATCATCTTTCATTCCCTATACTCGACTCTTCCTTTTGATCTCAGTAGTACCAAAATTTGATTTATCGCATCATATTATCCATTTGCCTGTCATTCAAGCTTTTCATGATTTCTTCTCCTTTCAGTCAACTGCCAGGAATATCTTCTTTAATTCTGTGGGGGTCTTTTTGTTTTTGTTTTAACTAACATTCCTCCACATAGGCATAACGACACTCTGCATCCAGAACACCTTCATTTTTAATTCTAACCTCCCTTTATTCTCATGGAAAATAAACCTGATTCTCATTATATAAGGGCAGTATGGCATTTTGGGAAAGACAGCTGAAATTTCAGAGAGACAGGAGACAGAATTTAAGCAAATCATTTTATTTCTCTGGTCATCAGTTTTATTATCTGTATAATGAAGAAGTTGGACTGAACGAATGGTATCTAAGATTTCTTTCATCTTCAAGAACATCTGCTTCCTCAGTATTATGGAAGGCATTGAGGGGATTATAATACATTAGAATTATACACCACATATCAGTGAAATCATATGGTTCTCAGCTTTTTCTGACTGACTTATTTTGCTTAGCATAATAATCTAAGATCCATTCATGTTGTCGCAAATGGCACTATTTCATTTTTTCTTATGGCAGAATAGTATCCCATTGTGTATATAAAACTGAAAACAACAAAAGAACAAGATAAACAAAAGAAAAAACAAAAACTTCTAGACACAGACAACAGTTTAGTGGTTAGCAGAGGGTAAGGGGGCAGGGGGATAGTACATGAGGGTAAAAGGGATCAAATATATGGTGATGGAAGGAGAACTGATTCTGGGTGGTGAACACACAACATGATGTATAGATGATGTATTAAAGAATTGTACACTTGAAATCTACGTAACTTTACTAACAATTGTCACCCCAATAATCTTTAATTTAAAAAAAGGTCATGTATGAAAAGTTAGGGTATATCAAATGAAAATAAAAGTTGCTGAAGTATTAAAAAAAAAGAAAAAAAAGAATTATACAGGTATTTTCTGCCCCAGAGTGGCTTCGGAAAATGAGAGTTTCTGTAATATCTAATACTTAAGAAAAAATAATCTACCAAGTTTTTTCTCGTTTTTATTTATTTTTTTATTTTAGATTTTTTTTTTGTCTCAGTTAAAATTTTTTGACTCCTATTTTCCTTACAGAATGCAGCCTGGTATTGAAAAACTAAAGAGCTGAAGATCAAAGCTTTGGGGAAAGCTGGGTTTCTGTGCTGGGGAAACAGCCTCCTGGACACTGGTCATCTCTGGCTGCTGTGTTTGTATTAGCATCTTGAAGAAGCTTTCCCCATCAACTGTGCAGTTTTCATTTGCCTTAAACTTACTTTCTCCCTTTTTTCTCTATGTGGTTACATGGCAAGAAAGAGATCCATGGAAAGTGATAGGAAATTATTGGTCTGGGAGATCAGTAAAAGTTTTCGAGAAGACTATGTAATATACTGATAGAAAACGACTTTTAGGTAGATTAATTTTACATGGAAAGAAATATAGCCTACATTTTAGTATAGGTGAACTTGGAAACTGGATTTAAGTCAATAGGCTCAGACAGTCCAAGAGTGATGTGGTAGTCAGGATAGATAAGTTTTCATTTGCAATAAGGCCTAGGAGAGCAATCAGTCAAAGAAGACCATTACTTCAAGCCTGTGGATGGCAGAAGAATGGTGAGAATAGTGACAGAGCTCCAGGTAGGAGGGAGATGAGGTTTCAAAGGATGATATGTGGGAGATGTCTACACATTGGGCAATATCAACAGCTCCAAATAAAAGGACTGTCCCTGAATGGAGGTGTATATAAACCAATGTGTATATAATGGGTGCTGAATATGAGCCATGTGCAGTGTTGTATTAAATATATTAAAAGCATCATCTCTTCTAATTATTACAAAAACTGTGAAATAGATATGATCATCCTCTCCTTACAAATGCAGAAAATGAGGCTTACAAAAATTAATTAACTTGCTTGGGACCGCATAGCAAGCACACAGTCTAGTGACTGGACTGGCTACATAATTTGTGGGGCCAAATGCAAAATAAAATAATAGCCTATTGTTCAAAAAATTATTAAGAATTTCAATCTGGTGACAGCAAAACACTAAACCAAGCACAGAATCCTGCTAAGTGTGGTGCTCTGTGCAACTGTACAAGTGGAACGCCCGTGAAGCCAGTTCTGTCTACCACAAATTAATCCCAGGTCTACTGAGCTCACCAGTGGTACTCTTGACCTCTACCTCATAACCTGGTTCCTGTTGAATGGTGAACAGAACCATTTTGATAGAAGTTTAAAATGGTTATTATGACTGGTGATAAAGACAACAACAGCAGCTCTTTCCTAAAAAAATAATTGGAACATATTATCTGATGAAATGTTTAAATATATCACCAAAGGAACACATGTGGGTAAAAACTGACTCAAGTATTTTCTGTAATTCTTGTCTCTTGAGCAGCCATCAGAAATACACCCTGGTAGTTTAAAACACAAAGGCTTATACCTAAACATAGGCTGAGCCTAAATTTGAGACTAAATTATTAATTGGAATGAATGTGTGCTGAAAAAGCAGTATATATGTCAAACCACTTCAAACATCATCTTACCCTGTAATGTTCAAACAGAACCTCTTACTTAAGATCAGCTCTTAAAAAATACAAATTTGAAATTAATTATACAGAACGAAACCGTGCATATTACAGATGTTTTTGCATATGTAGCATAGACATCAACTGTGAGGTGTAAGCTATTGCCTTTAGTCATGCACTTCCAGACACCAGGAAACTAAATATACGTGTGCACTAGATGGCTCAAAACATATGACTTCTTAATAAATTGTCCTTATTTAGCAAAACTTTTTATATAACAAGATTTCTAGATGCTTCCACCCAAAACCACACTCTGGGTTTTTGTTGGAGACTCAATATAAATTAAGGCACTATAATAACAGAAAGAAACACTGAGACATCAGAAACATGATGGTGTACATGGTGCTCCTTGAAATCCCCCCTGGAAGTTACAACAAAGTGAACAGCTATAATTCAACAAAGGATACCCTACATACAAGCAGGTCTGAGTGATCTGTGCATCAAAACATCTGAAGGTGGGAGAATAGGGAAGAACAAGGGAGGAAGGAAGGGGGAAGTGGAGATGGACTGCAGAGAGACGGACAGCAGGCTGCATTTTGCAGCCCAGAGCTCACTGTGGTCCTGGAAGAAAGAAACATTCAGGCTAAATGCACACTTTCTGTGGCCCACAATCCTGCAGGAGGGATCAGTATATAATACGCCAGGACCCAGCGATGAAGTAGCCATCACTCAGAGCCACAAACACACTTGCTGCCTCTCTCAGCCCACCTGGCCGATCTGAGCCAATCCCTGCAGAGGCGACCAGGGCTGCTGAGACACACAAGCTCTGCTTCAGGCTGCACGGGCAACAAAGCTGTTTCAGAGGTTCAGAACCCCATCACCTACCACATCTTCCCACAGGGAAGGTGTCCTGAGACCGAGGCTACCTGATCACAGAGGAGAAGCCCACCTCCCAGAAAACCTCCCTTTCCGGGAAAAGCCGGAACAGCACAAGATAAAATAAAACCCTGCAGCATGACAGAGAATAAAACCCTCTAGCACCACCTATTGGAAAGCAAAAGAAAGACCTCATCATATCAACCTGCTACAAAATCCACTCCTGTAGATGCCCAGGAGGAGAAATCCATCAATTGCCATGAATAACCACGGTAATAAGGCAGCTAAGAAAGAAAATGAAAAGTCACCAGAAACTGAACTTAAAGGCATGGAAATATGTGACTTAAATGACGGAGAATTCAAAATTGCAGTTCTGAAAATACTCAGGGAGAAGCAGAAAACTCAAAGAGTTTAATGAACTCAGAAATTAAATCAACAAACAAAATGAATATTTTATCAAAGACATTGAAATTTTAAAAAACAACCAAATAGAAATTCTGGAGATCAAGAACTCAATATAATAGATGAAGAATGAGAGTCAGCTTAGGAAATAGAGCTGACCAGATGGAGGAAAGAATTAGTGATAACAAAGATAGAAATCTGGAAATGACAAAGGTGATAAAAGAGAGAGACTTGAGAGTTAAAAGAAATGAAAAAACAAGAACTATCTGACTTCATCAGAAAAAGCAACATAAGAATAATGTTGCAATGTAAGAAGGACAAGAGAGGAAGAAAGGAACAGAGTGTCTATTCAAACAAATAGTTGACGAGAGCATCCCAAACCTATGGAAAGAACTGGATCCTTGAATCCAAGAAGCAAACAGAACACCTAATTACCACAATCCCAACAGGTCTTGTTCAAGGCTGAATGTGTCAAAAATTAATGACAAAGAAAGAATTCTCAAGGCAACCAGAGAAAAGAAGATAATCACCTATGAGTACAAATGAAAGCCCAATATGTTGTCAACAGAATTGTTAGCGGAAACTCTGCAAGCCAGAGGGAAATAGAATCAAATATTCAAATTATTGAAAGAGAGAATTTACCAGCCAAGAATAATATATCCAGCAAAGTTATCCTTTAGATATGACAGACAGATAAAGAACTTTCCAGATATATACAGAAGCTGAGGGAATTTTCCACTACAAAGCCAGCATTACACGAAATACTTCAGGAGGCTATTCAAACTGAAACAAAAAGTCAAAAGGATTAGAAAGATTACTAAAAGAGAGACAGAAGCAGGAAATGGCAGAATAGGGCACTGTATACTTAAACATAACATAAGGGTAAAGAAGATAAAACATTAAAAAGAAAAAGACAACTTGATACTGCAACTCAGAAATGAACTCACAGCATAAATATGTATAATTTGTGACAACAAAAATATAAAAGGGGAGAGAATAAAGGTATGAACTTGCAAAGGGGAATGGAGATAAGAAGCACGCTGAAGAAAGAGGACAACTGTATATATGAAACTTTATTTTACATAAACTTAATGGTAACCACTCCAAAAAAGAGACATAACATAAACAAACAAACAAACAAACAAAAAAGGAAACAAAGATAAAAGTTATAAATAGCACTGAGTTAAATAACAGTCAGAAACAAAAAGGCAAGAAACAATGGAGACAGCAAGCTCACAGAAAACAAAAAATAAAATGGCTATAGGGAATCCTCACATACAATAATCACCCCAAATATAAATGGACTGAATTCACCACTAAAAAGGCACAGAGTAGCAGATTGGATCAAAAAACAAAACCCAACCATTTGCTGCTTCCACAAGACATATCTCAGCTGCAAGGACAAATATAGACTCAAAGTGAAAGTGTGGAAAACAATACTCCAAGTAAATGGAATCTGGAAAAAAGCAGATATAGGCATACTTATATCTGATGAAACAGACTTCAGGATAAAAAGGCAATAAGAGACAAAGACAGACACTTCACAATGATAAAGGGGACAATACAAAAAGAAGGCATAATACTTATCAATATATATGCCCCCAATCAGGGAGCTCCAAATTGTACAAAGGAACTACTAACAGAACTAAAGAGAGAAACTGACAAAAACATAGTTATGGTAGGGGACCTAAATACAACATTGACAGCTATGGATAGATCATCCAAAAAGAAAAAAAATCAGTAAGGAAATACCAGCTTTAAATGACACATTAGACCAAGTGTAATGGTCTAGTGCAATGGACCAAGTGTAAATGACATAATTGACATTTACAGAGCACTTCCTCAAAGAATACCAGACTATACATTCTTTTCTAGTGTACATGGAACATTCTCAAGGATAGACCATACAATGGGACAAAAAACTAACCTCATCAAATTTAAGAAGACTGAAACCATACCAAGCACATTCTTTGACCATAGGCTTTGAAATTGGAGATCAGCTGTAAAAAGAAAGTGGGAAAAACCAAAAATATGTGGAGATTAAACAACATGTTATTAAAGAATGACTGAGTCAAACAGGGAATAAAAAGAGTGATCAAAAGACACAGAAGAAATGAGAATGAAAATATATCATATCAAAATTATTGGGATCCAGTGAAAGCAGTATTAAGAGGAAAATTTATATCATTACAGGCCTTTTTCAAGAAACAAGAAAAATAAATAACCTAAGATTACATCTTGAAGAACTAGAAGAAGAACAAATGAAACCCAAAGTCAGCAGTATGAAGGAAATAATAAAAATAAGAGCAGAACTAAATGAAATAAAGAGCAAAAACACAATAGAGAAAATTAATACAACAAAGAGCTGGTTCTTTGAAAAAAATAATAAAATTGACAAACCCTTCGCTAGACTTACTAAGTAAAAAAAAAAGACACAAATAAATCCAGAAATGAAAAAAATTGACACAGATACCACAGAAATACAAAGGATCATACAAAACTACTATGAAGGACTATATGCCACCAAATTCAATAACCTAGAAGAAATTGGCAAGTTTTTAGGAAAATATAGCCTTCCTAGACTGAGTCATGAAGAACTAGAAAATCTAAACTCACTGATCAACAGTATGGAAATTGAAACAATCAGCCAAAATTCTCCCAAAGCAAAAGTCCAGGATCAGATGGCTTCACTAGTATATTCTACCACACATTCAAAGAGGCTTCAATACCTGCCCTCCTCAAACTCTTCCAAAAAATTGGAAAGAGGCAATACTCCCTAACTCATTTTATGAGACCAACATTACCCTGATACCAAAACCTGGTAAGGATAACACAAAAAGGAAAACTATAGACCAATAACTCTGATGAATACAGATGCAAAAATCCTAAACAAAATTCTGCCAAACTGAATACAGCAATACATTAAACTATTATACATCATGATCAAGTGGGGTTCATTCAAGGAGTCAAGAATGGTTCAAAATACACAAATCAATCAATGTGATACACCACATAAACAAAATAAAGGATAAAAATCATACAATCGTATCAATAGATGCAGAAAAAGCATTGGCCGCATACAACATCCATTTGTGAATAAAACTCTTATAAAATGGGTACAGAAGGAAAGTACCTCAATGTAATAAAGGTCATATATAACAAACCCTCAGCTAATATCACACTTAATGGTGAAAAACTGAAAGCTGCTCCTCTAAAATCAGGAACAAGACAGAGATGTCCCCTCTCACCAGTGTAATTCAACATAGTATTGGAAGTCCTAGCCAGAGAAATCAAGCAAGAGAAAGAAATAAAAGTCATCCAAATGGAAATTAAAAAGTTAGTGTCACTTTTTGCAGATGACATGATTCTTTATATAGAAAACCCTAAAGACTTCACCACAAAATGCTTAGAAACAATAAACAAATACAGTAAATTTGCAGGATACAAAATCACTGTACGAAAATCCATTGCGTTCTTATATACTATAATGGCATTCAGAAAAAGAAATGAAAAAATCAATTCCTTTTGCAGTTGCAAAAGAAAAAAAAGGATAAACTGCCTAGGAATAAACTTAACAAAGGATGTGAAAAACGTATATACTGAAAACTATGAGACATTATTAAAAGAAATTGAAGAAGACACAAAGAAATGGAAAGATATTCTGTTTTCATGGATTGGAAGAATCAACGTAGTTAAAATAGCCATATTACCCGAAGCGATATACAGATTTAACACAATCCCCTTCAAAATGCCAATGGTATTTTTTTTCAAGAAGTAGTACTAAAATCATCAGAATTGTATGAAATCACAAAAGATCCAAAATAGCCAAATCAATCCTAAGAAAATAGAATAAGTGGAGGTATCACAGTCCCTGACTTCAGCTTGTACTACAGGGCAAACAATAATCAAAATAGCATGATATTGGCAGAAAAACAGACATACAGACCAATGCAATAGAACTGAAAACCCAGAAATAAACCCACATAAATATAGACAGATAATTTCTAACAAAGGAGCCAAAACCATACAATGGAGAAAGAAAGACTCTTCAACAAGTGGTGCTGGAAAAATTGAAAAGCCACATGCAAAAGAATGAAACTAGCCTGCTATCTGTCATCATGGACCAAAATTAACTCAAAGTGGTCTTATCTGAAACAATAAATTGCCGAGAAGAAAGCATGGGTACTAAACTTATGGACCTTGCGTTTAAAAAGGATTTTACGAATATGACCTCAAAGGCAATTATAAATATGACCTAAAAGCAAAAATTAATGAATGGGACTATATTAAACTAAAAAGCTCTGCACAGCAAAATAAATCCATCAACAAACAAAGAGACAACCAACTGAATGGAAGAAGATATTTGCAAATAACGCCTTTGATAAAGGGACTAATATCCAAAATATGTAAGGAACTCATACAACTCAACAACAAAAAAACAACAATCCAATTGAAAAATGGGCCAAGACTGAACAGACACTTCTCTCAAGATGACATACAATGGCAATACATATATAAAAAAATGTTCAATTTCACTAGCTATTCGGGTAATGTAAATCAAAACCACAATGAGGTACCACCTCACACTGTTCAAATGGCTATCATCAACAAGACAAATAATAACAAGTGTTGAAGAAGCTGTGGAGAAAAAGGAACCCTCCTATACTAATGGTGGGAATGATATTAGTACAGCAACTATGGAAGGCAGTGTGGAGGTTCCTCGAAAACTTAAGAATAGAATTACCATATGACCCAGCATCCCTCTTCTGGGTATCTACCCAAAATATCTGAAAACATTTATCGTCAAGATATATGTATCCCTATGATCACTGCAGCATTATTCATGGTGGCCAAGACATGGAAAGAACTACAGTGTTCTTCGATAGACGATTGGATAAGAAGATGGTGGTATCTATATACAATACAATACTACTCTGCCGTAAGAAAAATGAAAACTGCTATTTGCAATAACATGGATGATACTTGAGACTATTATGCTAAGCGAAATAAAATAAGTCAGACTGAAAAATCAAGAATCATGACTTCTCTCATACATGGGATATAAAACTGAAAGCAACAAAGGAAGAAGACAAACAAACAAAGAAACAAAGACTCGTAGACACAGATAACAGTTTAGTAGCTACCAGAGAGTAAGGTGGGAGGAGGGTGGTAGAAGAGGGTAAAGGGGGTCAAATATATGGTGATGGAAGGAGAACTGACTGTGTGTGATGATGAGGTGTTTTTTTTTTTCTTCTCTCTCTCTCTCTCTCTCTCCCTCTGTCTCTCTCTCTTTCTGTTCTCATTTTGGTGTGGATCGTTGGGGTGAAAACCAGGAGAGTGAGAAAACTAACAGAGGTTTGAAAATGCTACTTCATGTTACATGATTATTCATGTAGCAGATGTAGGAGGGGCAGAGAGATTGGATTAAAGTCATGTGCTCATATGATTCAGAGAGGTGTGAGTAGTGGTGTGATCCAGCTTGGGTCAGGAGGAGAAGCAAGAAGGCACACAATGATTTGTAAACGGGGAAGACGAAAGGTACCAGTCGAGGTAGGTGCACTCTAGAGTTAGGTTCGTGGACTGCAGCTGAAAACTACTGGATCAGCCAGATAAGGGACACCTGCCCAGGTAGTGCAATCTCTTGGAGACCTGGATCCTTACCTGTTTTTTCTCTTTTTTTCTTTTTTTCTTTGTCTTTTTACCTGAGAGATTCCTGCTTTTCTCATTGCCAGATGTAACCATACAATCAATCCCCGTTATTTGAGAAAGCCTAAGTATGTCTGGTTTCATGTAACAAAGGTCCTGACACAAGTTATAAATAAATTGCATGACTTAAGTTAATTGATACAAAACAGGGTGTGAAACTGTTTAGTTCACCCTGTTTGATGAGAAATGCTAATTCTTAAAGCTGTGTTTCTTACCTGCTTATTCATGAGAATCTACTGGGCACCAATAAAAATTCTAGATCTTGGGGACCCACCATAGTTCCACTGGATCAGAATTTCCAGGGGCAGTGGTCTGTTTATCTGTATTCCTCATAAAATTGATGTATAATTCTTGTGACTAAATCACTTTGGAAAAGTTGAGCAATGATTATGAGATCATGATTGTGCCCCCAAACTCAAGTTACATTTTAGAGAATGTAGAAAGAATCAGAAAACCCAGAATTGTTTTATTACCTCTACTTTCATAAAAGGCATAATTAAAGAGAGGTGTGGTGTTAAAAACTTGCATCTTTCAGAATTGTTCAACAAATACAAGCTATATAGTCTGGAGAGCACTGTGGGAAGACAGGGCTGCCAGCAGCTAGGCCAGTTGTGTGAGGACTAAAGTAGGGAAGGAAAGAGCCATTTCTGTTGTCCTGCAAATCACCATGGGCTCGGGGTAAACGCTGCAGTGCTGCAAAACACAGAGAGCTGGCTGGGGACTCAACCCAAAGACGGTCACTGGGGGAAGAGTCAGATACTGCATACCACTGCTGAAGAGGCCCATGTACATATAAGTGACCTGTAAAATGAGGCAGGGGATGGCACTTCGCCTTTTCCTTCTAACATAACTGTGCACCCTAAGAACTCTGTATGATGGCGGAAGCCAAGGCAGTGAGGATCCTGAGAAACCCAGATATGATGCCATTTACAGCCTATGTGTTAAGGCACACATCTTGTTTCACTTGCATGTAAGCATCAGGATCTCTCAAGAGAAAAGGAAGGTGGAAATCACTGCATCCAAATCTGAGACACAGGTACAGGCACGCATACCAGCCCCCTCCTTCCTGCCCACATATAAACACACAGAGGACAATCACATAAAATTTTCAGCATTGATCTCAGTATGGGGGAAGAACACATTCCATTCCACACACATGATTTATATAGATATAACAGCTCTAATGTGGTATGCCACCCTCTAAATTTTAAAAGAATTTTATAATAGTGTTTAAAACCAATAGGGACAGTTTAGAGAGCAAAGCTGTATCAAAGAGTTTAGTTAAAATGATTTACTTATGGATTTTAAACAGCATTAGTGTTTGTGAAAAGTGTTCTGATTTGTGCCTAATATGGATGGTGCTTAAAGTCTGGGCACCGGAAAGGTACACCCGAGAGACACATTCACCAGGAAAATGCAGGCTTAAATACAGCTGGGGGTTTGCTTCCAAGACTGCCTTTCAAATATTAGCATTTAAACCACCCACAGAGGCTTTGCAGATGCTTGACTGGGTAAATGAGATAGAGATGAGGAAGTTCACACCTCACCTGCTGCTGCTTTTAATTTAGTGATAGTCCTGAAAACTGGGTTGACCAGAGAATCAGATTTTAAAACTAGCATGAAAGAAGCTATCTTGGAAATCCAAATGCTATTTAGTTAATTTTCTTAAATACACAAAGGCAACTGACCCCGCTTCTGCTTACAACTCCATGCTATTTTAATTTCACCATATAAGAGAGAAGCCTCTTTGTGTGAATAATATGAGAGTAGTCATAATACTATCACTTCCTTTATTATAACACCTTTCTTCAAAGAAATTCAGAGTGGTATATGATGCTGTCTCCTCTAATCCTAATAATATCCTTAATAATTTAGCTTAAACTATTACCATCTTCACTCACACTCGGGAGGCTGAGTTATGGAAACTTCAAAGCTAAGAGCTACAGAGGATCTGGGCACGTGTTGTTCTAACAGATTCCTTTAAAAGTATTCATTAGTTACTACAACGTGCAGAGCATCACCTAGACTCTGGGGTTACTGCATAAAAGACAAACAAGGCCCCTGCCTCCCAGATTCTATTCTCGGGAGAGAGACACGACAAATGAGTAAATAAAAAATAACACACAAGAACATTTCAGAGTGTGGTAAGTGACAAGATGATGTGAGAACGACAATTGGGATGAGAGTAAAGAATGCCTCTGAGAAGGTGACAGTTGACCCAAGACCTAGGTATCTAGAAGGAGACAACAGGGCTACAGTCTAGGCAATAGTGTTTCAAGCTGAGAAGAGGAGGTGCCTTGCCCTGAGGCAGGAATCACTCTAGTTGTGCACAGAATAAGAAGCAATGGGGTCAGAACCTTGTAAGAGGAAGGAGTGGTAGGAGAAGGAGACAGAAGAGGTAGCAGTCAGTTCATATAGGGTCTCATGTGTCATGGTGTGGAGTTTTACCTTTATTGTAAATAGAGGAGGAAGCCATGGAAAGTTTCAAGAAGTAAACTGACATGATTCAAGTTATGTTTCCAATGAAACTCTGGTTGATGATAGAAGGTGCTGTATAGGGACAAGGGTAGATAAAAGAGGTGAGCCAGTTGGGAGGCTATTCGAAAGGATTAGCCTAGACAATGCGGATGAGTGTAGGTAGCGGGGGGAAATAAAACCTGGCATTCAAAAGGTTTTATTTTGTGGGAGAAAAAGAGTAATGATTGGCTATGCACTGAATGTAAATAAATAATAGGTGAATGCAAATAAATTAAGGAAAAAAATAAATGAATTAGATTCCACCTCTTGTTTTTAAAGGTGAGATTCAAAGATAAGATGTGAGGACCCACTCTTTCCTTTCCCAGCAGTTGAAGGTAATGCCTGGCCTGCTTTCGCATGGCCCCCACAGATTGCTGTCTTAATGATACTGACAGTAAAGTGGGGGTTGCTACTCACTGATATCTCCCACATGCTGGAGACTGTTAAAGACAATTCACAAAATTTTGGCATCTCACAAAAAGCGTTTGAGTTAGTGATCATTAGCCTCACCTTACAAATAAAAACTGAGGCTCAGAAAGATAGTTATGCAAACTCAGCATATGAGAGACAGTATTTATTTATTAAGTACTGAAGAGCATAAATGGGAACAGGATTTCCTAGATGTGAAGACTGCCACACACCCTTCTGTGTGACCGTGGTCAAATTATTTCATACTTCCATAGTCTATTTCTTTATAAAATGGGAATGACTCGAAAACCAACTCTGTGGGATTGAATGAGATAATATGTATAATGCTTTCAGACATTCCTGGCCTGCTGTAAACCCATAATAAAAGTTACACTTATTACTATTGATCAATCACACAACTAGTAAATGGTGATGTTCACTTTTATTTAGTTTTTTTTAAATCCTCAATAATGATTATATCAACAAGTAATAAATATAATATAAAACTGGGGTCCAACCAAACATCTTGCAAATAAAGAAGTAATTTTCTTCAGGTTTATTTACTTACCAGTAACTACGTGAAACGGGAAGCCAAAGATTCCTAAATACTACTTCAACTCTTTATTACTTTTTTTAAAAGTGAATTTTAAAATGTATATGTCAACCAGTATCTTACAATACGTCTTAAAAGCTTCAAAATATGCATATATAAAATGATCCATTCCAACAGAAGAATCAGTAGTAAACAAAATTATAGATAAACCATAAACACCACATATTTTCTAGAAAAGCACAAACGATACTATAATCAGATATTCTCACACTGTCTGCCGTTATTCCATGTCTACTCATTTGTACACACACACACACACACACACACACACACACACACACACCATACACATCTCACAACACATTTAAAACACCTTTAAAAGGAATCACAGCTTTAAAATATTAAGCACTATAGCTTGGCACACAATGGGTGTCTAGTAAAGACTATTCATCATTGTTAGTAGTTATCTCAGTCCAATGACACTGCTAGGTGCACAATGGTGGAGAGTACAAAAAGTCTGAATTGCTATGGAAAAATCCAAATCCCAAGTCACTTGTCTCTGTAATTGCTTTGCATGGAATCTAAAGGAGTTTCTTTCAAAAAGCCCTTGAGAACATGACACTTAAAATGTTTTTCTGGCATTTGAAAAGGGGAAATAAGCAAGTAGCTTATGGAATACTGGGCCTTGGGTATACTATAGTTTGCGGAAAGTTATTCATGGATAAACTCAACTGTATGTTTTAACGATAGATTTTAAAATTAGAACATTATTAATCCCAGAAGCATATTATTTGTCCTTCCCTGAACAATTCCAAGGCCTCCCATTCAGAAGTAACTTCCTTTGATGCCACTGTAAATTTCTTCTGCTTTTTGTTTTGTATTTAGAAACCTACTTAAGCTCTCTAAACAAGTCAAATAATGTTTCTCTAGATTATTTTGGACTTTTTACATATACCATTAAATCTTTTGGCAATAATGAAAGTTTAGCTTTTATTTTTAAATTTTCATACTTTTTCTGGTTTACCTGTGCTGGCTGGAACTTCTAGTAAAATGCTGAATTGAAATGATGATAGCAGGAACTCTTATCCAGTTTCTAGTCTCAAACTTCTAAGATTTACCATTCTAAGTTTAGTTTTTTTTAAAAGATACCTTTAGAGATTTAGAAAATTTCTTTTATTTCCTCCCTAGGTGCTGAGATTGTTTCTTTTAATCACAAATAAATGTCATATTTAATCAAATGCTTTTTTCCTACTCTATTGAGACAAGCTTATGATTTTTCTTGTTCATCTTTAATGTAGTAAATTGCATTGATTTTCCCATATTAAACCAACTTGGTTTTCTATATGGCACTCAAATTGGTTATGTAGTCTTTTTTTAGATTCTGTTGTTTTCTATTTCCAAATATTTTGTTTAGAATCTTAACATCTATGCTGAAGAGAGTGACTGGTTTGTATTTTTACTTCTCATACTGTCTTGTCACATTTATTTAGTAAGTTTATTTCCCCTCTTTTCTATACTGTGAAATAGCTATGTAACATTGGAGTCATTTATTCTTAGTTTGTAGGGTAGAACTTTCCAGTAAAATCATCTAAGTCTGGAGTGTGTGTGCCTGTGCGTGTGCGTGAGAGACAGAGAGTGACAGAGAGAGACAGAGAGAGAGAGAGAGACAGAGAGAGACAGAGAGAGTGATGGTTTTTAACTATTAATATAATAGTGAGTGAACTAATTGGATTTTCCAATTCTTCTTGAGTCAGTATGGGAAATTATATTTTATTTATCCATTTTATATAAGTATTAAACTTTGTTGACATTCACTTACTCTTCATTTCCGCATTACTTTTCAATTTGTCTGCTGAATCTGGGCTATGTTTCTATTTTTTCTCTTAATGTTTTTGATGTCTTTTCTGATGTTCTTGATCATTAGAGATAGGCCAATTTCATTAGTTTTTTTTTTAAAGGACTGGCATTTACATATCTAGATATATCAACCCTCCAATTAATTATTTTTCATATTTGTTTGTAATTTATGTTTGCTTTTTCTTGTTTACTTTCTTTAAGTTTAGTTTCATATTCTTTTACTAACTTCTTAGATGTTCAGCTTTTCCTGCTTTCTTCTTTTCTATACAAGCATTTAAAGTCACAATTTTCCTCTAAGTTCTGAAATACAGGGAAGATGTGTTAAATTCTCCTAAAATGATAGTGGGTTCCCTTATTCTTTCTTATAGAAGTGTTTATTTTTACTTTGCATATTTTGAGGCAATGCTATGAGGTATGTACATATTTTAAACTGTTATATTTGCTTAATTTAAGCTTCTATTATTTATTGACCATCCTTATGCTTCTTTGTTTTATTTTTTAGTCCCTTTTTCTGATATTGATATAGTTTTGCTTTTTTTGAAGAGGGGGGTAATATTTAACTGATACATTTTTTCCCACTCTTTAATTTCCAACTTTCCTATTTACTTATGCTTTAAACATCTTTCTTATAAATAGCTGATTGCTAGATTTTTATTTTAGTTCAATATATATAGTAATTTCTGATGTTTGGGTTTACTTTTACTAAATTATTTCATATTTTCTATTTATCCCTCATTTGATATATAACATATACATTTTTTTCTCCTCTGTTTTGTGATTGGTTAATTTTCTTTATTATTTTTACTACCTCAGCTAGTTTGGAAACAGCATACCTTATTTCTACCCTTTCATTCATTATACTAGAAATTTAAACAGTTTTCAGCTTAGCAAACTCTAACATTAATTCACCTATTTCTGAAAAATTCAAGCATTTTAGAACACTTTAAATATCTTTACTCTTATTTTCAATTTTTTTGATATTTTTCTAGTCTTGTGAGATTAAAAAGTATTGTTTTAAATAGTGACTTTTATATACTTTTACCTACTTTTTCACTACTTTTCATTCTTTGTACTTCAAGTGCCTGGGTTTACTTCCTGTTGGGGACTACCTTAACTAAATTCTTACATTAAACTATTCAGGTCACCCAGGTAGTATACGTTAAGGTTGTTGTCCTACAGTTAGTTATAAAACCTAAGTGAAAGATTTTTCCCTCTCCATTCAGAAAAGATAAGAGACAGTGAATTCTCCTCATGGTTTTCTGAGTGGTTTGATTTATATCTAGTTTACTTTTATGTTTCAAGGGGTAGCCATATCTGGGCCAAGTTTTATAGGGGGCATGCTCTGGATTTTGTCTTCCTCCTAAGCCCAGCAATGTGTAAAAGCCAATGTTCAACATCAGTAAATGCCCTTTAAGTGAAAGCCAGCTTCTGTGCATAGCTTTAAGTCCAAGGTAGGCTCAGATCCTGGCTTTACCATTTCTTCCTAACTTTCTTGCTGCTCATTAATAAAATCAAGACAGTTAGATAATATTTATTTATATTTTATATTTAAGTCATCATTTTAATTTTTTTTCTTTTGGGAAGATTGGGGCAATATTGAATGTGCATTTTTCTGTAAAAGAAAACTTAAAGTTTTAGATATTGGATAATAAAAGTAGATGCCCCCAAATATAATAGATGTGAATTGAGTCTTTCAATGACTACCTGTTGGCTACTAAATTAAACATAAACTTAATCTGTCTTTCCAAGTTCTCCTCAATTTGTCTTCAGCTATTCAATCTTTCCAGCTTATTTCCATGTCTATACCTAATTATATGCTGGCCAAGTAATAGTATTTACTTTTCATGAAAGTGTCCTGGATTCATGATGATGCTTTTGGAAATCCCGAACTCTCTTTCTAAAATACATTCTATCTCTCTGTGTCAAAATCCTATTCAAGAACCATTTGAAACTGCAGTACATACAAGAAGTTTTCCCTCATCTTCTATTCAGATTTATTTTTTCCTCTTCTTAACTTTCAAAGTTTTTTTATACAGTGGACTATACCAAGAACTGTTTGGGATCCAAAGAGAATTGGACTCTTTCTGGCTCTGTAACTTGCTGTGTAAAGCTTAGTCAATCTGCTCAATTATTTTATTTAAAACAGGGATCATTACATCTTCCCCACAATATTACCTTATTGAGAAATGAAGTATGTATATATAAAATAGCTTGTGCTCAATAAAGGGTACTTATTTTTATTATCTTAATTATCCTGTTAGTAATACCTACCCAATATCCATGAACTCTTCTGTGTCACTAATCTTACATTATTATCTTAAATATACTGTGTTATAGTTATCCATATATTAGTTTTATTGCCCATTAGACAGGTACCTCCTTGGGCGATGGGATTCTCTTTTACTTGTATTGATATGAACTGACATAGTGTCTTACATACGTTATATGTTGAAGAAAACTTCTGTTTTCACTGAAATTATTTAATTGAAAAAACAATATCTCTACCATATGACATTAGGGAAAGAAGACGTGAAACTACCATTTACAAATGGAAAGAGAGAGAAACAAATAAATTGGTACCGTGAATCCTCCAGATACAACCAGCTAATATAGTGGTCATCTAAAAATCTATATCTATCATCTCTATCTATCTATCTATCTATCTATCTATCTATCTATCTATCTATCTATCTTTTTCATAAATAATGCAGTTATACAAGCAAAGATAAATAAGCATGCTAAAGATAAAATTTGTTTAGGTTATCTTTTTTGGAAATGATCTCCAGGTTGTGTCTCATTTGTGGTCAAGGTTATCATTCTGTCAATGCCCTAATTTGTAACTAACCCTCTAATTCCCTTTATGAATAAACCACAGTTAAATTAGATCATGATTTATGCAAAAGCTGAAAAGAAGTGACTATGTAACTCTCAGAGGAAGCTGAAAAACTCTGTCATAAAATACTTTTCTTCTAAACATCCTCAGAATCTTCTTTCTTCACTATTTTATATTCACTGAAGAGTCACTTGGGGAGGTAGTAGGATCAGTCAGTAGTATGTACTTAGATGCTTGAATTCCCAAGTATTTTTGATGTTGTTTGTATTGAGGACAAATTAAGCTGAAAGTTGTAGTCTGGGGGGCTTTTGGAAAAGAAAAGCCTTTAAGCAATTAATGGCTTGTTCAAGTTGTGCCTACGTGGAGAGCATAACCAGGCAACTTGTGCAGCAATTTATAGTAACGGGTAAATGAACCATAGTTAGAAGTAGAATTTATGAACTGTTTTCTAAACTGGGTATTAGCTAGAGATGTAAAGCCGCAAACCAGAGATGTTCATACGTAGCACAACAGAGCCAGAATTATTTTGTTGTTTACAGCTTAAAGTAACTGACTTCCTCAGGGCTATCTCCCCTTGGGATTTGAGGCCTGTTTTGTTATATTTAACAATTAAGGAAAAAAAAAAAAAGAAATAAGAGACAACAAACTGGTGGTGAGATCAGGACAAGAAAAGTTTGAAGACCTTTGAAGATAAACCTTTAGATTTTCTGTGACTTAAAATTTGGAAAGTATTAGGAACAAATAATTTGAGTCTTATTTATATGAATGTCTTCTGTGTTTAAATGGATGTCATTAATTTGAAGATTTGTGATCATTGTTATATTATCTAAACATATGGTTGAAAATGGTATCATTTGAAAATGTGAAAATGAACATTTTTTTTTCCATTCGCATTCAATTCTTTGGCATGGTGTGAACACATTGTTACTCAATAAATTTGAATTAATTTGGGTTATTCATTGTCTGACAGAGACCAAGTTTATAGATACTGAATACCTCTCAAAACAGTATAAACCTACAATGGTAAAAAATATTAAAGCACAAATACAGGCAAGATGAAATTTTCGCCAATGTGTCACTTAGTTCCCAGTTTGCCTCCATGATTTTTGTTGAAGGCAAATTAGGTTCAAATTAAGCTCTTTATTTGGAGGGTTTTCTGAACATTTATGAGGAGTATGTGTGTGAGTGTGAGTTGTGAGTGTGTGTGTGTGTGTGTGTGTGTGTTTATGAAAATTGCTAAGAAATTGGTCATGCAGTTTTTGGGTGTAGATTGGGAGGAAGAAAGCTGAATCGTTGTTAGAAACATCATAGACACTTAAAAAGGAATTCTCCATCACTGTTCTCATGTATTGAAATGCAACATCATTGCTAAACAATTTATTGTTAAGATTATCACAATATCATTGATTAGCACCAGACTTAGTTTTTTGAAGCTCAGCTTTGTGATGCATGATCTTGAACAAATCACTTAATCCCTTGAGTTTACATTTCAAAGTCTGTATATCAGAGATGACAGTATCTAAATCAGAAAGTTGTGAATTAGCACACACTGAAAACTAAATTGAAAACATAAGTCCACTTAAATCATTTATCTAACTTCCTACTAACTACAGCCTCTTAATAATTGCATCTGTTTGAGCATTTCCAATGGCAACAAAGCATAATAAGAGAGCCTTCTGTTACCAGAGAACAAGGGTTCTTGGCAAACATCACAGGAAGGAATTCCAGGACTACCCAATAAGCACACAAACAAAGCCAAGCAAGCAGATTTATTAAAAGAAAGGAAATAGTATAGTGCACTCTCAAGATGGTGTGAGAGTGGGCAAGCCCAGAAGAAGAGCAGCTGTCCCAAAGAACAAAGAAACTTAGGGTTTTACCGGAATGAGGGCGTGAAATGTTCAAGATTTAGGGTGGGGTAGCAGGTGTTCTCAGGGCGGGTCCCCACTGTTCTCACTGCCATTCCTTCCCTTCAGAAGGTGAGAGCTCCATGTTTTTACTTGGCCCTTATTGGAACTGTGATGGTGACACATGGTACGAAGAATTTTCCCTAACCAGTATTATAATCTATCACAATTAGCTGCATAGCTGCAGCAAACCGCTGCACCTTTTTCTTAAACACAGATCTTATCTCTTCTCTTTCCTTGGTCTCCCCTCTGATCCTTTTTCCTTCCCTCTCCCTTTTTTCCCTTCCCCACTTTTTCCTTCCCCGCAGCCCCTGTTTCTTTCTGCCTAAGGTAACACATTCCTTTCAGTTAGTATTTCAAATGTTAATGAGGTTGAGCAGCATACTATAGGAAGAAGGAGAGAAGAAAAAGGGGAACCTTTGAGTAAAGGTTACAAAGTGAGAAATGAGGAACATATTTTGGGAAACTGAGTGTCCAGTGTAGTTTGAAGTTAGCATAAATTGGAAGGGTTTTTTTTGTTTGTTTTGTTTTTTTTTAGGGGGGGGGAGGGCAAGATGTGTGTCGATTTCTATCCTTTCATCCTTATGAGTAGGAATGGGTAATGGATTCCTGGAAAATCCGAAATAGTCTGTATTCCTTCTGTTGCTAGAAAGAGTATATAGAATTATGTAAGTTGCAGAATGTGCGGATTGTGGATTTCATTATTCTTCCTCTATATTGCTACTTATTGACATTATTATGTATTTAGGAATCACTTTGAATCCTAGGATTGATGTCTTCTCTCATCCCATTGCTAGGTTCATAATCTCCAAATGTATTTTGGATTAGTGTTAATGGGGTGGAGTAGGGAGAGTGAAAACTCATCACCTGTGTGGTAGAGGGATCTAGCCAAGCTTTGTAGTGAGGCCTGATTTCTGAACTTAGCAGGTATGGGCATAAAGTAGAGGTTAGTGGGAGAGTCCTACTGACTTCTTATCCTGATTAGTTGTACTTTAGAGGTCTAGCCTTAAATAAGCCATTAATTGGGCCTATTTTTACTTGAAGGAGTGATTTCTCCAAAATGCCAAGTATTTATCTATACTCATTAATGTCTAATACTGCTATGACTTTGCTATATATTTTTTCCTATTGTGTTTTTACTGGCATTTCAAAGGGACGGTGGTGATGGTTAATCAGGCAGAGCCTTGTGCCAGTTAGTCTTCAATGAAACCAGGAAGTCAGCCTCCTAACTTCACCATAATAAATGTAAGGCAATTTCCTCCTTATCTATTTAAGCTCTGTGGACCTAAGGAACAGCAAGTCACAATCCCTGAGTAATGACACATGTGATATTGTAAGCAGTTCATAGGTAGTAAATCTTATGTACTCAGCTATCAACCTTCTTTTCCCTTAGATAAATAATGTCATTTTGATAATTTTATTTCCTTTGAAAGCGTAGATTTTAATTTACAAAGGAAGTCAACAGATATATGAATGCTCCTTTTCCCTCATTATACAATTTCTTAGATACTGAAAAAAACAAAGATACCTAGGGTCTGCATTGTTTTATGTTCTTAATATGTAAAATACATTGTCACAGAGGAAACAACAAAACAGCTTGTTCATTAGCAAACACAGCATGTAGGTGGAAACAAAGGGACAGAAACAAGACCCTAATTATACCCATGAATTCCTCCTCTTCCTTAGGAAAGGAAAGAAGACCCTCTTTTCCCCTCAGTAACAGTGTCCTTTAGGGCTGGCACTAAGAATATATTTTTCCATGTGTCGTTGAGTCAGTGTGTGAGCCTGATCATTGCTGCCTAATGAACACAACGTGAATTCCCACTAGAAGTCAACTAATGGGTACTTCAAGTGCAATTTTCTGTGCGTGTTAAATGAGTAAGCTGAAAACTTCGCTGTTCAGAAGCTCCTTTGGTGAGCAGGGAAATATTACAAGGGATTGTGGACAAGTCTTTGCTTAGACTACAGTGCCATAAAAGAAAAACTACTACACTAATACTGCCCCCTCCATAGGATAATTTTTTTTTTGGATGCAAGATATTTTTAGCACCCATTTGAATTATAATCCATTATCTCTGTAATGCTGCCTAGAAATGAAAACTGGTACTTAAACTAGTTTAAAATGTCAATAATTGTGAATAATTTTTAAATACATATGATACATTCTATAGGGTTCCATAATAGTTTATACGTGTACAGATGGCAAGAAAACAAAATAAACTGTGTCTTGACCAAAAACGATGTATTCTTAATTTTAGCTAAGATGGTCTTTGTCCACAAAAAGTACAGGAAATTGAACATGAAATAATGAAGGCTTAATATTTGTGCACTGCTGGAGTGCTTCTGGGTGATTATATTTTAACAAAAGTTAATGGCCAACTAATAGAAATAATGAGCTGAAGTGAAAATCCAATATGAGTTTGATGAGCAGAACATTCTGAATAAAAGTATACTAGAGAAAATCCCCATGGAACATTTCATATCTTAGTACTCCTGGAGCTTATTAGTTTTAATATGAAAATGGACATGATTGATAAAGGAACCTAAATGGATATGTGCTGGTGATCTTTAAAAATGATGGGGCAAAACCTGGAGATTCCTTAAAAGACAGAGAAAAAGGAAAACAGTGAAAAAAAAGCCTTTGAAAGCCTTCTTCTCTATTTCGGTTAACTCCCCAGGTATATTCATCTATACGTGCATGGCCTATGATGCTGATCATGGAACAAATAAATATTCAGCCTACTAGCACAGAAACTATCTCAAAAATACTGAACTAGGAATAGGTAGGATCGGTGAGAATGGCCATGCCAAGAATAGATGAGGAGAAGTGGCGGTCTGGGTCTCTGGTGGACAAAAAAATGTCAATTTAGGGACAGACTGAAGAATAACAAAGTTATTACACTGAGGACCTAAAAGACTCCTTTAATCCAAGACAATAACTTAAATTTAACGTACCCTTCCCCTTGATTACTGGAAAATAGAAGGGGTAGAAAATTTCCAGAATATTGATAAAACTTGATGCCACGATTAAATGTTCAGATGATACCATCATCATGACCACCACCACCATTATCATCGGTGGCAGTAGCATCATTATCGTCACAAATAACATTCATTGAACACTTATTAAATGCCATTCACCAGCCAGTGTGTTTTACATACAAAATTTCAGTCAATTCTCACCATGAACCAGTGACGTTTACTCTTTTGGATTCCAATTTTACAAACAAGGACATAAATTAAGTAACTTATTGAAACCTCACAGTGTATTGGATAAACAGGGCAACTAAGTCCTATTTTGTACAATGGGTTGTACTGTGAACTACAATGTTAAAGTGCTTTGCAAATTATAAATGCTATACACTTTAAGCAGTTGTCATCATGATTAATAATATGATTTTCTGTTGGAGCAGCAGTTCATATTGAAAATTCTGTAATATAAACAACTGGTTCTATGATATAAATAGCAAACAACTACAAACAACTCACAAGCTCTAATATAATCTATTTTCTTATATACTTTAGATGTATTGTTTAGGGCCAAATGAATGAAATATTTTGTAATATATAAGCAGGCTACTTATTTGTTAATCAGATTTTTTCTAAAAGTCATATTATGTTCTAGTTATTACCTATCAAATTTTAAATGTTAGAATAATGATTTATGTATTTCTTTAGTGAAACAGGTATATTAAAAAAAGCTGTGTTTTGAAGACCCCCCCACCCCTAAAACAAATAAAACCTGAAAGATTGAATCAAAAGCCAATGAGTTACTTGGTACTCTTTTGATAAAATAAATGATTTACTATTAACCTTTAGTTGTTGTAACATCGCATTTATAGTTTAGAGTTAAATTGTAGTTAACTCCAGGTTCAAATTCATTTCTCTGAGTTTCTGATGTTTTCAGATGATTAGATATTTTTCTGCAACGGTAATATTTCATAACCTATCTATGCCATTGTTCCTAACAATTTTATGCTTTTAAGTGCTATATTTCTCACATTTAAATGTTTCTCTTATAATACATTATTACTTTTTAACTCCTTTTCCCCTATTCAGTACCAGTCTTTATTTGTCAATATAGGAAACACTATTAACTGTTTCAATCTTTAATTTGGAATGAACTCAAAATAACTGTAAAATTGTGAAGGACAAGGCTAATTCATTTAACTTTTAATTTTCTAGTTGTAGGTTGGATAAGTGAGGAACATATTTCATGTAGATCACATGAGTGGTGAATATACTTATTTTATAATAAAATAAACCATGATTTGAATCTATAGCCCCAATGTGAAATATACATGATGCAAAGTTTTCAAAGCCTTAACAGTTTTCTAACATCTCTCTTTCCACTTAAATTATTTTTACAACTCTTATTAAATGGTAGGTGTGCTTTGTAATGGAGAGAAGTGAGTTAAAATTTCTATAAGAATATAATTTGCCATATGTAACTGAGATCGTATTTTAAAGAATGTATAAAATATACATTTGAAATTTTAATTTTCAAGTTTCCATTCATACTCATATTTTAGAATGAGCAGTGTTCCAAATATCTGTCTTACTCTGCTTGACAAAATGCATTCTATTCTTATTTAAAACTTAGCCTCTTATTTTACTACTCAACTATTTTTTATATCCAACTAGATTGTATTCTTCATGAAACCTGGGATTGCCCCATATGATAACGAATCATACATCAGTACAGATGGTGTTTTGTAAGTATTTCTGTTGATTTTAAGTGTAATAACACACCATACCTCTAGTGTTATTAAGTTAAACCATTTTACAAGCCTAAACATGTAGGCAAAACACTAAGTAAATGTGGCTAAGTCTTGCTTTAAGTTGAATAAATGAAAACATAAATATTTCACATTTTAGATTCCTCTCTGAAAAGCACTTCAACCAGAAGTACTGACATATGGAAATACTGAGTGACCTGAGTCTAAGACCAGTGTATTTGTCTCACTAACCCAAAGGGTTAGCACTAAGGAGAAAATGGATCAAGAAAACTGGAGAATTCACACCTTTGTTTCTCAACTTCTGGAAACTAAAAAGTTTATCATGCTTTGTTATAATAGAAAACTCATAACTTGTTCCTCTCTCATTACTTTTGCTTTGATGAAGAGACATCACCTAAGTTTTAAAATTCACAATGAGATGTCTATGAATAGTTGATAAGGAACTTTCTATGGTAAACTGAAATAAATAGGACAAGACTCACATACCACCCACAAACATAAAACAAAGTAATGCATTTCAAATGGAACGGCTTTTGGTGAGATGGTGTATATATTTTGATATTATAAAATTTTTTCCATATATTCCGAAAATGATACCAAGCAATGTAAATGATTTGTTCTTACAATATGAATTTTTTCTTCTGCTTTAATGAGGTTTGTGCCAGATTTTTATATTTCTATAAGCAATAATCCAAACAATTCAATTCATTCATGTGCAATTTAACCATATGCAAAACACTGATCTTACCCCAAATCTGTGATTTTTTGCCTATCCCCAAACCCCTTGCCCCAACTAAAGAAAGATAAATTCTCTTTAAAAATGAGATCCCCAATATAACCCATGTCAATAATAGATGATACTCTTTCCAGGCAGCACAGATTCTTGGGCCTGAATTGAATCCAATTATTTCATAAATTACATCATCTGACACAGGCAATTTAAATCTCTATTTCTCAGACTTGAATGACAAGCAAAGATATCAAAGAAAATTTTCAAATATTTCAAAATATCCCAAAATTACTTCAAGAGTTATTCAAATGGACCCCTAATGCTGACTTAAATTATTTAACTACATCATTAGATTCAGACAAACACAAAACCAGGCATAAACTCCTATCCTTACAGCTCAAATGAAAAACAAAACTATAAAGCAACATATGTCACATTATTTTAACATATTGGAGGACATTGTTCTGTCAAAGCAGAATCACCATTTGCAACACCAGTAATGGTAACGATTGGTAGAGCATGGGACTTTTGAAATTGGCATACATCTTTCTTTCCCATTTGTACTTCTATGATACCCTTTGGCTCTACTTACCAAAGACAAATATTTACACACTATATATATCCCTCTGCACATTTCTCATTTGCCTGTGGTAATTGAAGTAATCCTACTGTATTTTGCATCGACATGATTCAAAAAAAAAAGAAGGCAAATAGGCATAAATTTCACTTGGAAGTATTCCATCATAAAGTGATTATCCAAAAGATCCAGAATATGTTTATATTATTTTTAGTATTAATATTGAAATGAGAACACCATTTCTAAAAATTCTCATAGATAACTTGTAGATCCCCAAATCTGCTGACCCAAAATGAAAACCAAAAATAACTAGCTTAATAAGTAAGCGTTTACTTTCTTTATAACCTGGTGAAATTCGCAATTGGTACTGAAACACCACAGAGTCAAACAAGTCTGACTATACTGAAGGACTTTGGGTTCTATTTAATCACTATATAGACAAAACCATATTTCAATGTTGTTTATAAAATATGTTTCACAATTACTGCAAGACTCTTTCTTGTGTACTTTGTGTATATCATTTGCAACTTCAAAAAAGTTCGATGTGAAGAGTTTGAATTATGAAATAGACTTCTAACCTTTTATTCTCTCTGATCGCTCTGTCTCCCTTCTTCCAAGAGATGGTTGGCTTTGGAGAGCCTTGGGGTTTGCACTCTATGACAACTTCTTGGCCTTGGTAATAATTATTGTCTTCTTCAGTTGATTCAGTGCAAAAGTGGGAGCTGAAGCTATTAAAAAGAAAATGTTAGTTCTACCAGAAGCAATGGCAATGACCTCTAACGGATGATATATTAATATTTTGCAACTTTTCTTCTGGGATTCATTTCTAATAAAATCATACAATACCTATACATGTAAAAGACACTAACTCAAAACTTATTAAATAGAGGTTGTTCTTTTCATCAATTGGTGAATGTTTCATACAATGTGGGATCCATAAACAAAGGCTGTTTAAAAAAATGACATGCTTTAATTATGGTTATCAACTTTATTTGTGAAAGACTAATGAGAACCTAGGGTAAAAGGTAAAGGGTCCAGCCAAGGAAGTCTATTTTGGGCTTTCTTTGGATAAATGGAGGAGACCTGTGGAGAAGAGAATTCTGTCATCCATTTCCTATCTATGAGTTTTAACCAATGCACATTTTACTTTAATGTTATACACAATTGAATGGAGTTTTTAAAGAAATACATTTTTAAGAAATGAAATTATTTAAATTTCAATCAAAGTTTTATTTCATTGGTTGCAATTATTCATCTAGGTCTGATCTATAATTCATTAATATTATTTTTACTCTATGTTTTATCAAGATATTTTTATTAAATCTCCCCAGGTAATTCCATTGAGCAGTTGTGCTTGAGGATACTGGACTAAAAGAATACAAGACACAGAGACCAAAATAATAATTTTTTTTTTAAAAAGACACCTTTCAATCTAAAAGAGAACCTGAAAGGCATATCTATAAGTCTACTATATCCAAGACATTTGCTGTACCAATCTGACAATTCTGTGGATATTTCATAAGCACTTTATGTCCATGTAGCAATATACTGCATGGCACAACAACATTAACAATATGTATACAACATAAAAAATATACGAATGCAATTGAGATGGGTTAAGAAATTGAAAAAATGTGAAGAAACTTATGGGGAAATTGCAAGTAACATTTTTGGTTGCCTACTGGGAATAGAAATTACAAAAGGTAATACGTCTCGAAAATATGTCTAGTGAATGAAAAAGGGATACATCTGGGAGTGTTTCTAGGTAAACTATTAATATTAACTGGGTGAAGGTTGAATCATATTTTAATGCAGAAATGTTGTAGTATAAGATACAAGAAAGTACATTAATATTTTATTGATTAGTTTAAGAGACTGAAACATGGACTCCTGTACCTACTTTGGATGAATTAGTTATACAGAAATTTTAAGTTCAAACACTCATAATTCAGTAAGCTGATTTATGGTGTGTTACCTTTAGCTGATATACAAATGTTAAGTTCCCAGATTCCTGAGATCTTGGGTGTTTCTGTTAATGTCGTGCTTTGGGACTTTAAGTGTAGAATAGAAACTACACTTGGGCTCCTTCCCACTTTTGGGAGAAAGTGTGTTAAGATCACCTACGTATCTCTCTGTATGATAAACATCCCACAACCAACGTTTAGGAAACCATCAGAGTGGGAAAATTAAAATCCATTCCAGTAGCTCAAATATGCTCAATCTTGGTAGCCTGTTTCACTAGATTGAATCTTTCCTCCAGCAAAGAGTGAAGTAGTGCTACTGTTCTGGTTACATCTTTATCAAGAGTGTTACCCTATAAGACAGCTGTGCTTGGCCTCAGGAAGGCTTTCCCTTTTATGTAAGGCTTGTAATGGTGGATGCCCCATGATGAGAAGGTGCTTTATTGTCAGTCTCGCCTTGCAAGAGTCACGTGCCTACTGGTAGGTAGTTGCTGCTAGGAAAAATATTAAGCATTGTTATGGGAGCAGGGAGAGGCTGCCTGAAATCTACATTCTGATCCTCTACCCTCAAGACATTCTCCTTGAAGGTAACATATATTTCTTATATGATTTTCTTCAATGCCATAGAAAAGATATATTATGAAAACCTGTTAAAACCAAAGTTAGGAAAAATCGTATAAAAAAAGTTATAGGACAAACTGTACCCAATGGTTGCCCCTAAAACTTAAAAAATATATATCAGCAAGACACAGCATTTTTTTTTCAAGCCGTAAAATAGGTTTTTACAATCACATCATAAAACTTCAGCATAGTAAGAATTAGAGCATGAAAAGAACTAACACTTTTTCCTATTTATTTACTTAGAAATTGCATACCTAGAATTTTCAGCTCAGCACTCGCATAAATGGCTCCATATTTATTTTCAGCCAAACATTGATACATTCCAGCATCTGACTGATTCACATTGTGGATCATCAATACTCCATTAACCATCTCAACCCTACTCTGTAATGGAATAAAAAAATTTAGATATATAAAGTGAACAAACCATACAGATTTTGCAGTTAATGTCTCCTAGATCAAGGGGGAAAAGTCTGCAATAATGCAATTGAACATTACAACTTAGCAACACGAATTTACTGTTCATTTTTTATTATAACATATTTCATTTATATTATAACTAGTTCTTAGAAAAGAAATTCTAACTATATTTTCCTGTAGTTACTCTTGTGTGTTTTACTTTTAGTTTTGTTTTTAAATGGAGCTGCTTTTGTTTGGTATACTGGTTGAGCTCGTGAAGCACAATCAATAGATGAAGCTATTATTTGAATTCATTTTTTTTGAAGAAGCAGCAAGAATTCACATGATAGAAAGGATTGAGGCTACTGATACATGGAACTGAGGTTAAATACAGCTCAGGTCATAAGTATCCCTTTATTATATTGATCTGGTCAAGAGTTTACCTTTTTCACTTACTTCCCAACAAAATAACATAAATAACAAAACTGAACTGCAATTGAATTCTGTATAAAATTACTAGTCAGAAAATGTAAACTTCATTATCAGAAGAAACACTGTAGAACAAGGGGTGTCAAAACTGCGGCCCGCGGGCCAACTGCGGTCCACAATCCATTGCTAATTGGCCCGCAGCAAATTCCAAAAATATATTTAGTTTACTTAAATAAACCAGGTGAGGCAATACGTCCTTCACCTCGAGTGAGTGGCCCGGCTGTTTGTGTATTTTACCACATATGGCCCTTGGTGAAAAACGTTGGAAAAAGTTTGGACACTCCTGATATAGAAGAAACAAAACTGAGCATGTGCCAATTGAGATAAACTGAGGCCATGCACACATTTCAAAAACAAATTTTAAACTTAAAATGCTGTTAAACAACTAGGTGTCTTGTCTATTTATGATAAGCCAATCGTTTTTTAAAATGTTAGCGCATAATGCTTTGATTATCTATCAACAGAGATGTCAAGTAATTTGACATTATTTTCAGAATAAACCCATTCGCTTTGCAGATGTATTATCTGCCAGCAGAATTTACTTTACTTGGATGCTCGGAGTAGAAAATATGACCAGCATAGTCCCATTTCAAGGTTTATATGGTATCCCTAGGGAAATTAGAATGAGGCAGTGTGTCAATGCCTCAGGATTCCTACCCTCTCTCTCTCATTTTTTTTCCCAACAGCTCAATAGTTATTTTTACTTGTGTGTGTGTGTGTGTGTGTGTGTGTGTGTGTGTGTGTGTAATTGTGTTTGTTTTGTCCTAACTGGTTTTATAATAAGGGAATGTTGAAGCTGGATGGGGCTGTGGAGATCTGATCTAAACTCTTTTTCACAAACTGAAGCCCAAAGATGCAAATGAAAGACAAGAGGCCCCTGGGTAGGACCTGTGTCTGGAATTTCAACCTTATATAGTTTCCCTCCATTTTAAACATAAATAGTGAACTATTATCCGTGTCCTTTTTATGCAAAGGCCACAATAAGGAAAAGAGCTAAAATTATTATCAATAGTCTAAAATTAAGTATTTTTTGATTTATTTTCAAATCCAGCATATATATCGTTATTTTATAAATAGGTAATAGATTTACTAAAAAGATATTTAAATCTATGGGCAGCAGGATGTCACAGGACACAGAAGACTAAGATTCTATTCCTATCTCGTCCCTTACTAGACATATGATCTTGGGTAAATCACTACTTACTGAGGTTAACCACCATTATCTACAAAGTGACAGGAACAAGCTAGGCGTCATCTCAAAATCGCTAGAAATGGTAATGAGTCTGTGATGATCATTGATATTTCCCCACCAATTTATAGGATTGAATAAAACCTAAAGAAACAATGTATTACTTTAAAAATGAGGTGATAAAAATAAAAATTGTTTACATATTTGTTATATTTCTCACTCCAAAAATATTATCAGGCATAAGTAAGAAATGGCTTCCAATAAGAATAAAGGAGGATAGTTTGTCCTATGTGAAATCCTGCAAAAAGGACACTGGGACAGGTTAAGTCACCAACAGTACCTGAGTTAAGAGGGGCGCTCCATTCCTCAGCCATCGGTATGTGGGTCTGGGTTTTCCTGTAGCCTTACATTCCCAGCGGAGAGGACTTCCACTGTCTAACTGAGTATCATTCAGTTTTTCTATCCAGTGTGGGTAAGCTGTAGGAATGCAAGCATTAAAAAAGGATGATTTCATTATCACTTCACCAAGTTTAATATTCATATGGACATACTCATTGCATTCATTTTTTTTTTTTATCAATTCACGTAACTATAGGTGTTTGGAAGAAGCACAGCTTTGCATTACACACAGAACTCTATTCCCTATGAAAAAAAAGTACAGCAGTGATGATATTTCGATAATTTAAAGCACTTTCGTAAGTGAAGTATATCTTACTGATTCATCCACTTTACAACAGTAGCTAGATTCCCCCCAAGGCACCAGAATTTGTTTAGTAGGATGTCAGGTATTCAAGACGCATCACTTTTTCCAAGTATTGGGGCAGCGTTAGCTCAAGTTAAGTAATACAACATGCCTATTTATTGAATACTCTATTTTTGTTTCCACCCTAATAGAACCTGAATGGCTTTGAAAAAATAATCTGTAAATTCACATTTCACTTGGTGTAAATTTTTTTTCTATACTTACTAGCATTCTTCAAGTATAGAACATTATAACAGAGAAAATTGCTTTTATCAAGAAAGAGAGACTGGGCGGCAGCTGCGGTACCAACCGCTTGTGCAGCGAGAAAGGGTCAACGAGGTGCCGCTACAGGCTTGTTGGGCCCAGGCGAGAGGCTGGCGAGCAGCGGTTTCTGGGGCGCCTTGCGCTTCTCTGGGGGCCGCCGCGGAAGCCTTGGAGCGCGGGGCGAGCAAGTCGGTGGCGGCGGGACTGAGTGAAAGACACCAGCGAAGTGGCTGGGGCTTTGACCTGGAAGACGCTTGCGTAGGGCGAAAAGACGCGCCAAACCCGCTTTCCGAGCCAGCCCCAAGGGTTGCAGCTATGGTGTGCGTCCCGCGTGGAGCGATCCCGCGTGGGAATCGGGACTGCGGAAGGACACTGCCTCAGGATTTTGCACTTACCGAGTAAGTAAAGCTTTGGACTTGACTTGACTATTTTCACCAGCTGACAGATACAATGTAATCCCCAGTCCCAACATTTGTATTCCATTGACAAATTTCCTTGAGTTGTTTTAATCATAGTTATTTGAAGAATCTGGTGTCAGAAGAGTTAGCTGATTTCACCCAGCTGCGGGGAGTCTTTCCTTGACATATGTTGTTAGTAGGCACTAGAACATTGGGGATAATATAATTCTGAGGAACATGCCAAAATGCCTTTTTAAATGAAGGAACCAAGAGCACAATCATGTGCACCTTTAGAACTGCTCAGTATAGGGATGCTGTAATATAACGATGAAAGCTGGATACGGACAGAGATGGGTCTTTAACATAGAAGTTCCTTTTTATAAGTTAGGAAAAAAACATCAGAGCGATGGGTTCCTTTCTAACGCCCCTCACCTACTTTCTCCAGTTTTGACAAGTTCAAGAATGTGTCCAGTATAGAGGAAGCGATTATGTTGCTCTGTCTCTCTGACTATAACGTCGCTATACTTGGAAAACTGACTTCCACCTTTCCATGTTACTATGTTGAAGATGAAGTTTCTAACATTATAAGCCAGAACTGGTTGCTTGCTTTATGACAAGCTAGTTTTTACTGCTCTAAAGACTAATGTATGGTCAAGATCTAAAAAAAAAAAAAAAAAAAAAAAATCATTGTACTGAATAATTCATTAGAAATAAAACATTAGAATTATGTCATATCCACTTAGGCTGCTGTCGGGACGGTTTTTTTCCTTCGGGCACGGCTAGAAGCTCCATCCCCCTCCGGAGGAGTCTCCAGCGGGCACCGTAGTTAGAGGCCTCCCAGTCCAAACAAAGTTGAGCGATCACAGCTGCTAGGGATGGACCTCCTCGGCACCCCGGACAGATTTCCCCCCCAACCCGGAGGCCTAACCCTATAAAACAAAGCGCCTGACCCCAGTAAGTGCTCAGTCTTTGGGAACAATCCCGCTGAGCCTGCCGGGGGTAATAAAGCTGTGTTCTCCCTGATCTCTGCGTGCCACTTGAGTCTCTCGGTCCTCGCCGCTTTTTCTCAACAGCTGCTTTTCCAGATTGGGATTTAAATACTGTTTTTATTATGATTTTTGTCCTATGTTTAAAAGACTTGTAGCCAGTAAATGACCTGCAACAAAACTATTTGCAAAACAAATGTGGAAGAACATTCAAGATAAAGATAATTTACATCACGGGTAAGCTATTTTGAAAACGGTTAAATGAGACATCTGAAGGAAGGACTAATTACACGAATTCAGCTTTTGTGAGGTATGCCTTCTTTGTTTATCCTTCAATTATTATTATTATTATTTTTAGAAATATTGAATTAATCTACTTAACTCTCAGTCTCATCTGCAGATTTGTACAGTTGCATCCCAAGACTGACTTCTGCCTCAACAGAAATGCAGGAACAGTATCTTTTTGGAAATGATTTGAGTCTTTCAAGAACTGGTGTTATCTAGGTACCTCTTGGACTTTCTCCTGTGTTTACCTTATTGACTTTTGAACTTCAGCTCAGCCTTCAATTCCACTGTACATCCTTGCTACTTAATATCTTGAATTCTGGTATGAAACCATTGCATGATCTCTGCATCATTGCCTGTGCATAGCATGTAGTTCTCTTATAGTGGGTGGGTACAGATGCTTTTTATTTGATGTAATCAAATTTTAGGTAATGTATTGGAAAGTTGTTAAAAATAAACTTTATAACTTAAAAAAAGAAGAGATATAATATAATTGTGCGAAATCTATAAGACACAGGTTAAAGTATCTTTCCTTCATTGGCTGACATTTAAAGTAAAAATACTGAAAACAAGTGATCTGTTCACATTCTGTTTGAAACAATTGAAGAAATAAATATGAAAAAATATTGAACTGAATTGATTATTACTAGCAACCTTTTTTTTGCCATCAACCTAACAAAATATTTTACTTTGTGTTAGTGAGGACTTTAGTCACTGATTCATTCAGCTCATATTATTTAGTCCTTGCTCAGTCTTAGAGGCCAGTAGGATATAGGACACATATGTCCTACATTTAAGTTTATGCTGTAGTAGAGGAGGTGTAAAGTCAATGCCCAGGCAAGGATAGCATAAGAAACGAAATAAGATATGCTGAAGGAAACTGTACATGGAAATCAGAATAGTGTGTCTAAAAGGACAACAGATGTTCAAAACCAATTTAGAAGGGAGGAGAAAGAACAAGAACAAGAGAGAAAGAACTCTCATTTATTAAATGCTAGTCCTAGACATTAAACTTGATTATCAATTAATCCCTGTAACATTGATCCTGAAAACATATCTCATTTATGAATCAGGAAAATTTGGCTCAGAGAGGTTAAGGAAATTTACCCAGGGTCACTCAGTAAGGCACATAAACCACTTTCAAAGTCAGATATTTCTGACTCCAGGGAACATACGTTTCTCCCAGCCCATTTTGAAATATTAGAAAATGTATTGGAAGCATTTGGTGCATACCTAGTGTGTTTACCTTCTACTTGCCTCTAAATGGGAATTTTGTTTTTAGTAGCTCATTGGTCTTCAAGCCAGTATAGCCTGGTTTTTAAGAAGCCTTACCTTGGCACAGTCAAGATTTCTAGGCCCTTGAATACACTCTGTGATTCAACTTGAAACCTAGAAGCTATCATTCAGCAATCTACCATGGTGAGCGTCAAACATTGATCCTGACTGTCATGCCTGGCTTCCAAAATCAGTTTCTTTGTAGTCATATATGCTAAAAATACTGATAGAAATGGTGAAAAGCAAAAGCAACATTAAACTCTGCTTTCTCATTTGGACTTTTTGTAAACCTTCCTACTCTACTTTGCTACACTACTTCATAACTATCCATGACTCCTGGAACCCAAGTAAATGGGTTTGCTGACCCCAAACACACCCTGCATCTTCTTCAGATTGTTCAGTCCACATGGAATGCTCCACTTCTCTGTCTCTTTTAATTCCACTCAGAATTCAAAATTTAATCTAAGTTATATAAGGTTTATGAATTTTAACCTTAAAGTTAGGGAGTCATCTGCACCTTCTCTGGACACCTATAGTTCTTATTCACTTGGAAAATAATCACATAATAGCTTCTTATCCCTCTTATGTTGCTGACTTAAACTGTTAGGAATTTTTTAGTTATTGTTTGACACCCTAGCTAGACAGGGAGATCATCAAGTACAGATATATATGTATATATAATATACAAATACAAATGATATATTTGATTTTACTATAAGACCAGATCTTATATAAGACCGGTTCTTATATTAATGTTTTGCTCCAAAAGACGCATTAGAGCTGACTGTCAGGCTAGTTCTTATTTTTGGGGAAACACGGTATATTTACTATAGACACAGTACTGACTCACATATAATTGTTGATTATAGGATATTGGCTAGTTGTATCTGGTATGTACTACAGCTAGTGCTGGTATATGAAGCCCATAGGAGTTAAAAAGAAAATGAAACAAAAATCTTAAAAAGTTACTAAAATGAAAAATTAGGAAAGAAAAATCTATTAAATTAAAAACTGAATGTGTTATATGGAAAAGAAAAAAATACTAGAAATCAAAATACTGTTTCTTTGAACATATTTTGGGTTACTCTACAAAATTGGCCTACTTTAGAGTCCTGATTCCAAAATGAATTTGTCATAGGAATCAACAAATGATCAATGAATTTAAAAATAAATAATTCCTGCTTTCCTCTCTTCTTCAAGTATTTATGGGACATCACTATTGGCACAATGCTTAGCACTGAGAATGCAAAGATAAATATGTTACAATGTCCGTTTGCTGTCAGCTCAAAATTTAATGGATGAGACAGAATTGCAATTAAAATATTCGAATTCAGTCTACCAACAATTCCACAAATAAAAATGGCCTGTTACACTGACCCCAGATATATATATTTTTAAGCTAGTAATTTCTTTGGTCTAGCTTTTGTCAGGCCACCTATTTTAGGGTATGAAAAAATTTAAGAAACATATGGCACCTTAAACCCAGAAGCTGTTAATACTCTCACCAGATGGACCATAGATTTGCAACTACTTATGTAATACATTGAAGCTTCAGATCAGTCTCCAGATTACAGTTTTTAAAACAGCAAGCAGATGTGCATAAAGGAAATCTTGTTTCTTTTCTCTTGTCATTAGAAATTCTGAAAATCTGTTGATAAATGCTAATTGTTATTGGCCTCCTTCATTGCTCCTGTACTCTTAAGTGCTGAAGAATGAACGTATTTTATCTCCATAGACAATATTCAATATTCAGATTCTCAGCTGTGGCCCAGTGAGAGGTAACGAGGTATATTGGAAAGATTACAAAGTTGAGGGTAAATGTAGGTTCAAATCCCAGTGCTACCATGCCCTTGCTCTAATATGTAATCAGGAATGAGTTGTTTAACTTTAATGAGTCTCAGCTGTAAGCTGTTGATGGTAATTCCTATTTCAATGGGCTACGATGATGATTGAGTATAAAAAATATTGGTCACATTCATCCCTCAATCCATTACCCATGCAATAACTTGAACTTTATTTTCTATTAACTATGAATATATATGATATAATTTTCATAAGAATGGAACTCAAGGTGAGAAATTTTCTCCCAAGATACAGGGTTGAAAAGATTTTCTTTATGGATTAAATTATTAATCAGAAATCTACAATTTTACATTATTTTCTATGGTAAATATTTAATGTATTTTAACAGGGAAAACATCTTTAAAAATCATGCCTACAATAGAAAAACACAATTTGGAAGAAAATAAAAATAGAGAATGAAAACTAATGACAAGGATTCAATGTATCAAAAAGTTTTCTCGAACATTAACAACAGATGAGTAAATGGGAATTAACTACTCTCCATCCCTTTCTCATCCCAGGCCTTAGCTCAGGTCCTCAATATTTCACGGAGAGGTAGCATCCTAGTTGGGGGTTGATTTCTGTTGCCATTGCTAGTTCTAAGTTGGAATCTGGTTCTACTGCTTATTATTAATTGGACCTTCAGTAATAAGCTCCTTAACCTTTCTAGGCCTTAGTTTCCCAATCTGTGAAGCAGGAATACTAATTGCTAAGCATTATTTTGGGTAAATGTTACATAAAGTAGTTAGTTGTGCAATAGTGTCTAAAACATAAGCTCTTGGCAACTATTTGTTTCCTTCATTAGTTCTTTAGTCTGACTTTCATCTATTCTTTACAGTGTATCTTGAAGAATGGTGTACATATCTAAGCATTAATCTTTATAATAAGCATAGATTTGTAATAAAAAGTATCCACACTGTGCTGAGCATAATGCTTAGTGCTGGAAAATAGGAATAATAACAAAACAAAAAATAGTCTTTGTCTTGAAGGAGCTTATATGTAATCAAATTGCAGACACTGCAAACCATTAAAAAAATTTGTGAGGATATTGCCCAGAGATTTTACCAAAAACAAACAAAGAAACAACAACAATAACCCCCCCCCCCGCCAACAACCAACTATAACACTACACTGTACCGAAAATAAAAACCTTGTTGGATATTTAGTACAAAGCAATGTAATTTTCTTTTAAGCATCTTGGTTACTGGTAAAATTAATACTGATATTATATATTTCTAAATAGTAGCTATTCAGTGTCCTTGCTCTACAGGGTGACAAATTACTAGTTAGTGGGGTACATGACATGTAGTTCAACTCAAAGGTCGCACATCTTTTATAATAAGATTTTTCAGTACACAAAATACCTCCCATTATGGGAGCTCCTGATATACATATAAAGCTGCTTAAAACTCTGTGATCTTCCTTCCTGCCTGCCTGCCACCTTTCCTCCTTCCCTCCTTCTTTCTTTTTTCATTCTTTCCTTCTTTCTTTTCATTTTGATTGAGAACTTTACCAAGCAAAATTCAACTTATATTGGAAATACAAAGACTAAAAATTTTGTATGACTAGTTAAAACAAGATCTTTTTGGTTAATCATCAGAAACTAGAAGGGACAGAAATAATTAAAGAAATGATTGCACCTATAAAACTACTCTATAGTATACACAAAAGGCATATTCAATAGAATAAGTTTGCAATTTATTTTAAGGTTCAAATCATTACCACAGTTTTGTTTTAATTGTTTTGCTAGTTTATTTGTTCTCTTTATGAGTATTATTTAAAAATCTATTTATTATATTCAACATGTAAGTTTACCTTAATTTTTACTTACCTACTATGAACATGTTTACTCATGTTACAACAAATGTATCATTTGTTGTATGTTTAATTATACAAATTCTGAATTATAAACAATAAAATATGTGGCATAAAGTTATGCCTACCACCTATATTAGTACTCATTTGTAATGATTTGACAAAAAAATGAGACTAGAAAGGTTGCCTTAGAACCTTGGTTTATCTTTTGCGTCTCACAACTGAACATGTAACACATTCCCCTAGTTATACTTTCTAAAAGAAAGTGAGCTACGGAACAACTCTGTGTTGTCAGCACTCTGTGAATATTGACTATTTAGATAAAAAGTGTCAGCCTCTACTTCTTGCAACACATGAAGCTCAGGTGACAGAGTTCCCAACAGAAATGCATTCTGAGAGGAGAAGGTTATAATTACGAACCATGGATACAATGGAACATTTATGCATCCTGCTCTCTGTATCTACTGCCAGTCAGGTGGAAATGGTAGCTAAGATTTTTTCTACATTTTACAGAACTTGATGGGTGAGGAGAAAAGCCTCCATGTCAAACAGAACAATTTTAAAAGAAGAGGATCAAGGGGTTCAAACATATGGTGATGGAAGGAGAAGTGACTCTGGGTGGTAAACACACAATGTGATATATAGATGATGTATTACAGAATTGTACACTTGAAACCTATATAATTTTACTAACCAATGTCACCCCAACAAATTTAATAAATAAAAAATAAGCAAAGTACAAGAGTTGGGTGAGTATGTAATAATCAAATACTTCTGGAAGTGAGATAGGGCACTGTTCGTGCGTAACTGTCTCCACACAATAGATGTAAACTAGGACTCTCCAGGGCAAATCAGGAGCAGGGCAGGAAACCCCCCTAAATATGGACTACAGTGAAGGGCCACATTTTTCTAAGATACCTTCCCAAACTGTCAGAAATATGTGCCAAAGTAGTGGCTGGACCCGTTTCTTTTTCTAGTCAACAGCATGCTGCATGCTTTGGACAGGTTTACCCTTATCCGGCTGGCCTCCAGTGTACATCTACTTGTGCGTAACAAGGAGAACCCACAGGAGTATCCTAGCAGCATACCGTCTCACCAGAAGGTAAATTAGTAATATTGAGTGAAATCATTCTTCTCCTTTTGCTGGTAATAATTGCTATTGCCTATGACTCAAGGAGCCGGGTGGGGAGGAGGACAAGTAGAATAGTGCCACAGGGCGCTTCTGTTCCAGACTGTAAATCTAATTCTGATTTAGGTGTGGGCCATTCTTCACAACTCAGAAGAGTTGGGACTTTTCCCAAATAGCCTTGAGAATAACAGGCGCTCCTTTTGTGTGTGTGTGTGTGTGTGTGTGTGTGTGTGTGATTTTGAGTAGACAAATCCTGGTTTAACTCTTGTCTTTCAGTGTCAGATTTTTACCTGTATAGAGGAACTGGTAATATCTCACACTGCGCTGTGACGATAAGCTGACATAATGCATTTAAATGTTAATCATTGTTCACTGGGATGCAGAAGTAACACTTGTTTTTTCCTATGGCTGGAGAGTTAACTTAATGATGTAAGTAATTGTGAACAGTTTGCCTTGAGGATTCATCCAAATACAATATCCATTGCCTAAAAATAACCAAACCAGTGCTGGTGCTTCAATCTTACAAACTTCTAAAATACTTTATGTCTCTTTTCTCAGGACGCTTTCCCTTGTTTAGCCTTTAAGGTACAAATCCTCTGGAAAGCTTTCCCTAAATCACCCCAGGAGAATGCAGTAGGCTGTGCGCCCATAATCCTCTGCGCATGTCTCTATCACAGCAGATAGCGTGTTCTAGTCTAATGTAGGGCTTGCTTTTCATCTAATCCAATGGATCAGGAGTTTCTAGCATATAGAGCAGTAATAGGCAGTTAAAAAACATTAATTGAGTCAGTGAATGAATGAATAAAATGTTCAATTTTGTTGGAGTATTGAATTCCTAAAGGTGTTGCTAGAGATAAGGAAAGAAAAACAGATTGAATTCAGATATTAATGTTTCAAAATACTCTTTAAGAGTCCCTGTGTAGAACATTAAGCTTTTAAGGATAACTCGTCTGGAGATACAGTCACAGTCACTGATGCTTGGCAGATTCAGCTGAACATGCAATTTGGATAATTTCCTATTGAAAGCATCCGTATTGGTTTACGCGTATGTCAATGCTCTGGATTATTTTATTCCTCTCTTTTTTAGTGTTCTCCTCAGAGGAATAATATCACTTATCCATTATGTATAATGCAAAGTATAACAGCAAGTATGAAAAGTAGATACAATTCGTGATCATTAGATGTAAAGAAGAGATTGTAGATATTTTTGAAATCAGTTTTCCCAGTTCTTACATGCTACCTGGTTGGCTTTTTGGCCTTTGTGGGCAATATAAACACTTACAGGATATAGAGGCTATTTATCATACAAATGTATGAATTTAAGCCAGGGGTCAGCAAAGATTTTCTGTAAAGGATCAGATACCAAATATTTTTAGGCTTGGCGTTATCTGGTCTCTGTCACAACTATTTAATTCTGCCATGGCAGTGCAAAAACTGACATAGGCAATATGTAAACAAATGAATGTAGCTGTGTTCCAATAAGATTTGATTTACAAGAAAGAAAGAAAAAAAGACATTTGAGCAGGAATTTGTTCATGGGCAATAGATTGTGACTCCTGATTTAGGCCAAGGGCAAGAATAAGTTAATAAAGGTTACAAGATTTTTAACTTATCCAGAGGTTGGCTTTGGTGCCAGGAAAACACCTCATTTTTACAAATATCAACTCTCTATGATGTATAAAGAACATGATAATTTCCCATTCATTTTTAATTTAAAATATTTCTCTGTGTAATTTTGCATGATGCTTTATCATACCAAGAAGTATGATTATAAATTATAATTTGGTTTTTATGTGCCTAAAATACAATATTAAGTTCAAAGTAATTTGCATTTTCAGTTTGACTCTTGGGACTATAGCATCATGCTTTGCTAAGAACACTTACTATATACTTGTAATTGTCCACGAAAGGAATTTTTTCCACGTGAGTTTTCAGCTCTGCATTCGTATATGCCTGCATCATCCAGCTGCACGTTGGGTATTTCCAGCACTGCCTGAGATTTCCGCAGACGTGCCTTACCAGGAATATAACCACTAACCTTCATCCATGTGATTGTCGGAACTGGGCTATAACAAGAAGCAAAAACATCGTTAGTATACTTTCCACTATTATTACCAGATAACACATTCTGTTATCTGGTAATGTAAGACTTAATAGGCTGAGTGCAATAAAGTGTAATCATAATTAAGGACCATGTGCTAGTTGATATACTTCACTTTCCATGTGGATTGTCTGATAAGAAGTTAGATTATAAGGAAGATAGTTTTCCTTCCTATTTCAGGAAAGCAATTCAAAGACAAAATTTCATACATTTTAATACATTAGAGTTTATTTTTAAAAACTTTGTAAGACTGTTTAAACACTAAAAGTAATTTGGTGAAATAACAAAGGTAACAAGTGCTTATGGCAAGGAATCAAACAAAAGTGTCATGAACTAAGTGAATTAAGAAGTCTTTTTGCCCCCACCCTTGTAAATATCTTCTTGCTGCAACAACAAATACAGTTTGCGTGTAATCTGTCACCTTATCACTATGTTATATATATATATATATGAAGAGTTATTTTTCTTTTATTTAAAAACTGTAAGTCATATACTTGATGTTTATTATTATTATTAAAAGATCAAATCCAAGATCAACTCATGACACTCTAGTTAGTAGCTAGATATTATTCCATTGTATAGATGTATCGGAATTTAATCAACCATCCCCCATAGTTAGACATTCAGCGTAGTCCCAGTTTTATTTGTGTGTTTGTTTTTTCACTTTGAAACAGTACTGTTATAAACAACATTGCACATATATCATATTCTTTGCTTTTATTTTCTGCAGCAGACATTAACAAAAATGGAATTGATGGATCAAAGGGCATGTACATTTTTCATTTTAATAAGTACTGCCAGATTGTTTTTCAATAATATAGTGGCAGTTTCCACATCTATCAGTAATATATGAGACTATTTCCCCATATCTTTGCTACCATTTTATGTGATTAATCTGCTTAATTTTTGTCAGTATTCAAAGGTAAAAAAATGGCATTTGCCACTTTAATTAATATTCCTCTGAACTCTAAGACGGTTGAACATCATTTTATAATTTATTGTCCATTTGCATCTGCTTTTCTGAAATGTTCGTTTACATTGTTTTTTTAATTTATTTTCATTTTCTTATTTGCCTGTTTGCATTGTTTAAATTAATTTCTTAGAGTTCTTTGTGTGTTAGAACCATTAAGACTGTGTTCCTCAGAAAAATTCTTCCTCAGTGTATTGTTAGTGTAGGACGGCTTCTGCAATATAATTTTATAAACATTTTTGGGAGAAACAAACATATCTGTTTCCCTCATGATTTCTGAATATTTGTTTGTTTGTAAAATTATCCATAAGCCCCAGTTTATGTCCACATTATCTGCAGTATTTCTAACGAGTTTTTTTTATTATTTTTAAACAGTTGGATCTTTAATCCATCAGAACTATATTCATATTTTTGGTGTGAGATGAGAAATGCAACTGTTTCAGCATGATTAAAACTAAAAGTCCTTTCCCCACAATATTTGCAATGTTGTCTTTGTTGTATAATTGGTTCTCACATAGTTGAATCTGTTTCAGGCTTTTCAGTTCTGTTCCACTGATTTATTTATTGCTATCTATATTTAATGCACTTTATGGTCTGGACTGAGTCTACTTTTTCAGTTTGATTTCTCACTACTTCCTTCCATATCTGATGACCCAGAAAGACATCTCTGTGTATTTCTAATCATATCTGTTAAAATCCTGCTAATCCTTTGAGACCTGTCCTAAATGCCTCCTCTTCAGCAAAGTCTTTTATTATTTATGTAATCTGCTGGGATTTTTTTTTCTTTCTTTTTAAATAACAAAGTGCTTTGTATATACTACTCACATCTCTTGTAACATGCTACCATAGAGTATAATTGCTAAGGGTAGGATATTTTTCCACTAATTTTCTGTATAGAAACAATTGCGATATTCTCTACTATAAACAATGCTATAATAAATAACTTCAGGGTTTTTTTTTTTTTTACCACATTTCTGATTTATTCTTTGAAATAAAACATAGAATTGAAATTGCTAGATTACAGTTGATAGTTTTTGCTTGTTTGTGTCGGGACATACCTATATCTAACATCCAGGAAGGCAGAACCTAGAATTTTGGAATAACCCATAGGTTGGCATGGCATATCATTCTTCTAATATGTGTGAAATTGATTGGTGATTTTTTTTTTTAATTTAGGATTTTTGGATATCGATTCAAGGATGAGAGTGTCTGTAGCTTATTAGGCTTGTTGGTTTGTGTGTGTGCATATTGTTAGGGATTTGATGGTTGGTTTGTTTACAAGCTAGCTTTGACAGGTTAGGTATTACAGTGATGGATGATAGCTTGGTAAACATGCCAGAATATTGCCATCCTCTATTGTGATAGCTTAAGTAGTAGATTATATGTTCCTTAGAATACTGATCAGACTGTAACAAAAAGTCACCTGGGTCTGCCACCGTCAATTGAGTTAGTTTTTCTTTTTACAATGTTTTAAATTTCTTCCATTTTTTCTTTAATTGTATTTAAAATATCTGCTGGTGTCAACTTTGGCAATTCATGTTTCCCTAGAAAATCAACTATTTCATCCATAATTTCTATGTTTCAGCAGTAAGTTATATAAATAGTAATTATTTAAAGTTATATGAATAGTAACTGTTTAAATCTATTTTCCCCTTTTTATGATATTACATTTTGGTTAGGAGCATAGGCCTTCAGGGAGGACAATTTAGATTCAAACACAATTCTGACACAATGATGCATCCTTAGGAAAGTTATCTAAATTCTATGAATTTTATTTAATGGAGGTATTTATCAGTTCCTTAAAAATTCAAATATCTTTAGGGCAGTGGCATCGTTTCTCTTGTTCAACAGTATGCCCACAGTGTCTCATAGAGTGCTGGGCATACAGTTAGTACTTAATAAATGTTTATGAAATAAATGAGTGGATGATTTGCGTAATATTGTTTGGAGGATTAAGTGAACTAAGTTCTTGTAAATTACTTAGCAAAATACACAGTGAATAATGAGTACTCAATGATTGTTAGCTATAATGATTTTTAAATCATTAGTTTTGTCAGAGAATTGTCTTTTTTATTTGTCTTTGAGCATTTTGAGTATTATTATGTTTTTGTTTTATTAATGAGTCTCTTTTTTTATTCACTCACCTACTTTCTTGATCAGCATACTTATATTGTGCTCTAACTTTTTGAACTGAATGATCAATATAGTAATTATTTATGGTTAATAATAAAAGCATATAATACTGTACTTTCCTCTTCTATCAGATGTAGGTACATGCCATATATTTTGATATGTAGAGATATACACTTGTATAGTTTCTGCTTTTTGGAGCTTGTTGAATCAATCTTTGCAGTTAAATATAGGATCAATTTTTGTGAAAATTACATATCTATTGGAAAAGGGTATATTTTACTTATGACAAAAGTTTAAAAGTTAGCTTTTGCATAGTTTTTGTTAATCAGGTAATTAAAATATTATTTTAATATTTTTCATAATTTTAAAGCCATTTAACTTTTATCAAATCACATCTCATATGGAATATTTGTATACTTGAGAAAAAACAGTTATAAGCAAAGCTAGTGTGCTTGAAGTAAGGATGAGGGACCTGGAGTTTACCTGCTTATTCCTCCACAGAATATAGTAGAAAATTACTGCTCTGTGTCCTTTTTCGTTTTTATTCTAGTTGATCTGTTAGACTGAGAGAGGTATGTTACATTTTCCACTATTACCATTACTACTAGTATCTTCTTGCATTTCAAACAATTTTATTTTGTTTTTGGTTAACTTTTTCTCTGCAAATAAATATTCATAAAAGTCAATACACTTCTGTAATACATCATCTATATATTGTGTGACTTTACTAACAATTGTTACCCCAATAAACTTTAATTAAAACAAAAAGTCAACACAGTTTTAGAGTATTAACCTTTATCAAAATAGAATGATCCTCTTTCTAATTTAGTGACTTTTTTTTACTTTAAATAATATTTTATCCAATTTATCCTCTGATTCATTCTTTCTTTCCTTTTTTTTTTTTTTTTTTTTTTTTTTTTTTTTTGTGGTATGTCACTTTGTTTTGAACTGATTCCCCTAACTGGTAAATAGATTTAACTTTTGACTCAATCTTCAAATTTTTGTCTTTTAATGGTGAAATTTAAGTTTTTAATTTTGTTGTTCCAACTGGTAATAATAATTATTATTCAGTCATTTTGGAGTTATGAAATACAGAAAATACATAATTTCATATTAATAATGTTAACAGAAATAAACTTTGGAATAAAAATTATCATGGATTAAAAAATGACTAAAGAAGATATGCCTATAAAAGTATGCAGATTAAAACATAGAATAGAAATTAACAATTAAAAATATAAAAGTATAAATATAAAACTTAATGGATGGGTTAAACATCAAATGAGACACAGTTGAATAAAAGATTTTCTGCAAGTGGATAGAGTTCCTTATTCAGAATGAAGCACCATCCAGACAGAGAAAGTAAGAGAGAGGAAAAAAAGTGAGACACTGAGACTAGAGGTGGAGGAGATTACATAATATCATAAGAGAAAATGGCACAAAAATTTCCCGAAATGATGAAGAACATGAATCCTCTAATACAGGAAACACAATACAGAGATCCCCGACTTATGATGGTTTGATTTACAATGATTTTCTGACTTTAAAGTGACGCAAAAACAAAACACAATTTAGTGGAAACCATACTTCAAATTTTGATCTCTTCCCAGGCTAGCAATATGCAGTATCATACTCTCTCGTTATGCTGGGCAGTCGCAGTGAGCTGCTACTCCCAGTTAAGCACAAATCACCAGGGTAAATAACTCATGTTCTACAGTGTACTGTGTGGCCAGCGCTTTTAGGATATTGTGTTCTGAGCATGTAGGGTAAGCTAAGTTTTGATGTTTGGTATCATAAGAATTATATCTTATGATATTTTCAACTTACTATGGGTAATTGGGACGTAACCCCTTTGGAAGTCAAGGAGCATCTGTATATACTAAGCATGACAATGACCATAGAACACCAATGCCATATATTAGGAGTAGCCAGAAAGGGAAAATAGATCATCTACAAAAGAATAATAAGTTCAATGTTCACTGGCTTTCCAATAGCAACAATGGGAACAGAAGATGTTGGTACAGTTAGTTATATCCAATGTGCTTAAAGGGAATAAACAAAACAAAACTATTAAGTTAGAATTTTGTACATAGTAAGTTGTCTTTTAGAAGTGAAAGGGAAATGAAGATATCAAATCTACAAAAACTGAACAAGTTAATCACCATCAGACTATAACTGAAGGATATATAAATTTCAGGAAAAAAGGAAAATGACTCCAGAAAGAAAGATGAAGATGCAAAAAGAATGGTAGAAAAACAAACAAACAAACAAAACTATACTACTATACTAACAGCAACAACGACAACAACAACAACAACAACAACAACATGGACATATAAAAAGGGACCGAACTAAAATACCGATCAAAAAGAACACATAATTAAATAGAAGGAGTGAACAGAGTTAATATGTCCCAAAGTTCTTTTATTTTGAGGGAGGATAGTTAAGATACTTATGAACATTAGATTTTAAGTATGCATGCTAAAATGAATAGGGCAACCATTAAAAGAGTAGAAAAAGGATAATTTTTCAAATAAATGGAGAGGATAGCAAAGACTGGGAAGCTCAGTTCTTCTCAAAATGCACTTCTTTTTTCTCCTGGTCACACATTTTCTTATTTTACATGCAAATAGGCATGACCATGATGCTGATTTCTGGCCATGAGATGTAGTGAAATTGACCCTAAAACATCTGCAGCTCTTCCACTCTGTCTGTATTGGCTAGCTTATGTCAATGCCTGGGGCAACTTTGGAAGTCGGGTGTGTGTGTTTGTGTGGGGGGAGATAGTAGAGACTGGGTCTGTAAATGACTATTTTGAGGAAAGTGTTAAATGACTACCTCATCAATGACAAAAATAACACTTTTTCGATACTGCTTGAATGAAACAGAAATATTTGTCTTGCTAAGATCCGGGTAGTTGAAGGTTAATTTGTTATTCCTGCTAGCATCATTTTAGTAGCATAGAAATTGATATATAGAAATAGATAACTGCCATAGCAAGACATAATATATTTGAAACAGTTGGGTGAGAAAGGGTGAGGATCTGATACTGAAAAACGAGAAGATGAGGACCCTGTCATGCAGTGGCAAAATTCACGTTTGATAACTTGGAAAGATAATCCAAATATTTATAGAGCCTAGTGACAGAGTTACAAGATAGAATGTTAAAACAGTGTGTGGATTGTCACTAGCTTCATTATCAAAGTATCAGGAAAAAAAAAGATGAGCTCAAAAATACTAGCTGGATTTTCAGCAGAATTAATAACAGAAAGACTACAAAACATGGGACCTTAGTCGCATAGCAGATTAATTGCAAAAATGGCTTCAATTCTCCATCACTGTCTATATCCACATCTTTTACTGTGTAACCTATCTAATGAAGAAGGCCCTGACCCTTCCCCACACACAGGAGAGCCAGGTTTTACAATGAATGCTCACGCTGAAGAATTTCATGTTTGTGATGGACCAGTGACTGGTTTGGGTTTCCTATTCTTTTCTTTTCTGAATGGAATATTTATTTTTTTCCTGTGGATAATTAAGTCCTGTTCCACCTTTGTGTTAGGCCACATAACTTATCTTTTGAGTTCATATGTTATAGAATCAGGAGGGTCCATATCTGAACCTAATGGAGATATGAAAATCTGGGATTTGAGTATATGCAGAGACCGGATGGGATTTGGTTTGTCTTCCTTGAGGAAGGGGTGAATGCATCCAATATGTGGGAAGCATTGAAATGTTCATCACAAGAACAAACTGGCTAAGAGTTAAAAAATCACATTTCCCTTTCTTCCTGGGTGCATAATTAGATCTCATTTTCCAGTATCCTTTAGGTAGGGGCATGTGATTCCATAGGTAGAATATGGAAAGAATGACGTATCAAACATCATCCAGGTACTAAACCTTTCACATGATACTCCATTTTTACTTTTCTCTGGTCTGCTGAATAGATGCTGATGCCAATGGAAACTCTTGTAGAAAAACATATAGGAAAATGTTTTCATGTCTGTGTTGTATTGAAGGATCATTTTTCAAACAAGATGTAAGATATTGCTATCTGTAATTTATCATTGATACATACTGCACTAATATTAACAATTTCTTTTCATTAAGATATAAGATAAGGTCAAGCCACAACTTGGGAGAAGTCACGTGTCACACAAATAACTGCAAAGACGAATAAATTAGATAAAGAACTCCTATAAATCTGTAAGAAAAACAACTGATAAAAGTGAGCAAAGAACAAAAGAGGAAACACAAATGATCAAGAAACATTTGAAAACACATACAGTATCATTCATAATCAGGGTAAATGAAAATGTAGGCCACAAAGACATTCCATTTCATGCTTTAAAAAATTGTCAGAATGTGGTGCTTTGAGAAACCTAAAAATACTAATTAATTGTAGGCATGGCTGTCGGTCAATAAGACTGATTTACACACGGATGGTGGGGTTTTACATGGATACAGCTAGTTTGGAAAACTATTGGAATCAACTTACAAATGAGAATAATCACATACTCTATAATCTGGAAGATCATTAATGTATGTAATGTAATCACAAATTATACTCCTTTGAGGAACTCTTGTGCATGTCCACAAGGAATAATGTACACAATTTCTATAGTGATATTTTAAAATAAACATTTTTTTGAGATTACTTTTGTCTTTTTAGACTGTTAATTGAATCAGACAGTTTGTCCTCCTTGAGTCTGGCTTCTTTCTTTCAGCATAAGATTATGAGATTCATCTATGTTGTGAGTTATCAATAGTTCATTCCTTTTAATTGTTGAGTCGTATTCTAATACATGGTTAAGCCACAGTTTATCCAGTCACCTGTTGACTGTTGGACACATGGTTTATTTTCAATTTTAAGTTACTATGAATAGAATTGCTGTTGTACATTCATGTACAAGTTGTTTGTGGACATATGTTTTTATTTCTCTTGCATAAGTAGAAGTAAAATATCCCATATACGTGAGGTAAATGTTTAACTGTAACAAGACACTGGCAGACTATTTTCCATTGTGAATTACATAATTTTATACCTCCACCAGCCATGTATGAAATTTCCATCTGTTCTACATCCTTGAAAATACTTGTATTGTCAATCTGTTCCATATTATTCAACATTAATATCCACATGTTACAACACTACTTATTCAAAATGTTGCTTTCCACATTGAGTTACTGGGCATTTTTGTGACAAAGTAATTGACTTTATATGTGTGGGTCTTATTCAGGACTCTCTTCTGTTTCATTAATCTGGAAACCTGTCTTATGCCAGTTCCTCCCTTTCTTGATTATTACTTTTATATAAAATCATGAAATCAAGTGTGTATGTCTTTTACATTTGTTCTTTTTCTACCAAACTGTTTTGGGTATACTTTGAATTTTAATGTAAATTTTAGAAGTAGCTTGCTAACACCTATAAAAATAGAAGCTTTCTGGGATTTTGACTAAATTATGTTGAATTAATTTACCAATTTGTGGAGAACTGACATATGAACACTATTGAATTTTATAATATTATATTTATTTAGATATTCTTTCATTTCTCTCAGCAATGTTATGTGATTTCTCAGTGTATAGGTCTTGTGCATATTTTGTTTAGTTCATTGCGAAATATTAATTTTGGTAGTTTTTAGTAGATTCCTTAAGCCAGTTTACATACACATTTATGGCATCTGCAGAGACAGTTTTACTTCTTCCTTTCCCATCTCTAGGGCATTTTATTTCTTTTTATGCCTTATTTTACAGTCTAGGCGCCCATTAAATGTTGGACAGAAGTGATAGAAGTGATGAAAGGAATAAAAAAGGAAAATATTTCAGTCTTTTACCATAGTATGTTGAATAATGGTTTTTTTTGTAGATGTCCTTTTTCTGGATGAGAAAACTTCCCTCCAGTCCTACACTGTTGAGAATTAGATTATGTATATTGAATTTCTTCATTATGTATATTGAATTTTGTCATATGCCTCATTTACTAAGATGAATATAAGAGTCTTCTCTTTTATTCTTTTTATGTGACAAATTACATTAATTAATTTTAAAAAGTTAAACCAACTTTACATTTTTGAGGTAAACCCCACTTGGTCATGTTGTATAATTTCTTGTTTGACAGAATTCATTAGTGAGCTCTCTGGGTTCTAAGTTTCTGTATTGGGAATGTTTTTAATTACAAACTCAATTGTATTAATAGATATGGGACAATTCAGATTTCTTTTTTTTTTAAACTAAAGTTTATTGGGGTGACAATGGTTAGTAAAGTTACATAGGTTTCAAGTGTACAATTCTGTATTACATCATCTATATGTCACACTGTGTGTTCACCACCCAGAGTCAGTTCTCCTTCCATCACCATATATTTGATCCCCTTTTCCCTCTTCTACTACTCCCATCTCCCCTCCCCCACTGAACTATTGTCTGTGTCTATGAGTTTTTGTTTCTTTCTTTATTTGTCTTGTTCCTTTATTTCTTTCAGTTTTACATCCCACATATCAGTGAAATCATATGGTTCTCTACTTTTTCTGTGTGTCTTGCAACACATATTTCGCTTAGCATAATAAGAGACAATTCAGATTTTCTAGTTCTTATTGTGCCAGATATGAAAATTATGCCTTTTAAAGCATTTGTTTATTTGGTTTAGTTGTAAAATTAAATGTTGTTAAAAACATTCCCTTCCTGTCATTTTAATGATTTAGGATAGAGATGTAGTGATATTTCCTTCCTCATGCTTGTTATTGAAAATATGAATTTTATCTCTTCTTTTTGATGTTTATCAATTTTATTGATATTTTCTAAAAACCAGCTTTGGATTTCATTTTATTCCCGACTGTCTGTCCATATTCAATTTCATTGATTTCTGCTACATATTTCTTTTTCCTTCTATGACCTTTGGCTTTAAATTGATTGACTTTTTTAATTCTTTAAGATGAAGGTTTAGATCATTGATTTTCAAATTTTCCATTTTTTAAATATATAAATTTATGTCTAACCACTGTTTTAACTATATCACAAACATGTTGTGTTTTCATTTTTTTTAGTTCAAAACATTTTCTAATTTCATTTGTGATTTCTTCAACAATTTTGTTATTTAGTTGCGTGCTTTGAATTTCTAAATATTTGGTGATTTTTCAAGTATTCTTTTGTTATTTATGTATAATTTAGTTTTGTCAATACTTTTATAATAAGTGACCCTTGCTTTATGCCCCACTGTATGGTTTATCTTGGTGAATGTTCCATGTGAAGATTTTTTAAAAATTGTGTATTCTATAGTTGGTGGGTGTAATATTCTTTAAGATTCATTTAGGTCAAGTTGGTAAATAATTGTGTTCAAGTCTTCTGTACTTTACTGATATTCTGTCTTTTTGCTCTTATAATTGAAAAATTACTGGAAAAAAGTGTTAAAATCTCCAACTATGTGACTTTGTCAATTTCTCCTTTATGTACTATCATATTTTGCTTCATGTATTTTAAAGCTCTATTATTGGGTGCCTATTCAGTTTGGATTTTGTAATGTCTTCTTGAGAAATTGACCTTTTTATTATTATGAAGTGCCCATCTTTATCTTATGTGACACTCCTTATGCTGAAGTACACTTTGCCTGATACTAACATAGTTACTTAAACTTTCTTAGGAGTAGTGTTTGCATGGTGTATCTTTTTTTCATTCACTTGTTTTTAATGAGGGTGTGTGTGAAATTTTTTTACATTTAAAGTGGGATTCTTGCAGACAGTATATTATAGAATCTTGCTTTTTCATCTAGTCTGACAACATCTGCTTTTGGTGTGTTTTAGTGAATTAACATTTGAAATATCTGTGGTTGGGTTAAGGTCTTGTGTTATAATACTATTTTTCTATCTATTCCACCAGTTCTTTGTTCCTTTTCTGCCTTTTTTCCTTGCCTTATTTTCTTTCCTGTTTTTTTTTCCCAGTATTTCATTAAAGTTCTCTAATGGTTTATTACGTATAGCCTTTTATTCATATGTTTATAGTTGTTCTAATATTTGCAACATGTATCTGACAATACTATGCTTATATGTCTCCCTGTTCTTGTCTCATATATTTATTTGTGTCAATCTTATCATACAGATTTTTCAATATACTTTATAAACCCTGCAACACATTGTTATTATTTTTACTTTAAAGAAAAAAAATAAAATTAGAAATTTTAGAAATCAAAAACAGCAAATATTTTATATTTATTCATATTTAAAAAGAGAAAGACAAAACTTTTCTTGCTCTTTATTCTTTTGTGGAATTTGGAGTTTCCAAAGTGTTTTCTTCAGATTAAAGAATTCTTTTTAGCAGAATGTGCATTTTTTAAAATTATAGTTGGTGTACAATATTATATCAGTTTCAGGTGTACAACATAGTGATCTGACATTTATGTATCTTAAAATGTACTTACCACACTAAGTAAGCCTAGTAACTATCTGTCACCATGCAAAGCTATCACATTATTACTGATTCTGTTCCTTTCACCTTTCTCACTCAGCCCTCCACGTCTCTCCCTCCTGACAACCATCAGTTTATTCTTCATTTCTATGAGTCTGATTTTGTTTTGTTTGTTCATTTATTTTGATTTTTAAAAATTTCGTATATAAGTGAAATCATGTGGTATTTGCCTCTCTCTGTCTGACTCATTTCATTTAGCATATTACCCTCTAGGTCCATCCATGGTGTTGCAAATGGCAGTATTTTGTTCTTTTTATTGCTGAGTAATAACTAATTTTATATATATCCCACATCTTCTTTATCCATTCATCAATTGATAAACATCTAGGTTGCTTCCATATCTTGGCTATTATAAACAATACGACATTGAACATAGGGGTGCATATAACTGTTCAAATTACCATGTTTCCCCAAAAATAAGACCTAGCCAGACAATCAGCTCTAATGCGTCTTTTGGAGCAAAAATTGACATAAGACCCGGTATATATTGTATTGTATTGTATTGTATGATATGATATGATATGATATGATATGATATGATATGATATGATATTATATTATACCTGGTCTTATATTATAGTAAAATAAGACTGGGTCTTATATTAATTTTTGCTCCAAAAGAAGCGTTACAGCTGATTGTCCGACTAGGTCTTATTTTCGGGGAAACATGGTAGTGTTTTCATTTTCTTCAGATAATAAATACCCAGAAGTGGAGTTGCTAGTTTGTATGGTGGATCTATTTTTAGTTTTTTGAGTAATCTCTACACTGTTAATATTCCTTATAGTGCTGTCTATTACAACAAATTATTCCGGGTTTCTTGCTTGACAATGTATTTCTCTTTCATGTTTGAAGAATTTTTTCACCAGATACATAATTCTAGGGAGAATATATATATATATATACACACACACACACACACACACATATATATGTACGTATTTTAACTTTTTATTTATTTTACGTGTGTTTTTCCAGGACCCATCTGCTCCATGTCAAGTAGTTGTCTCAATGTAGTTGTGGAAGGTGCAGCTCACAGTGGCCCATGTGGGGATCGAACTGGCAACTTTGTTGTTAAGAGCACTGCGCTCTAACCAACTGAGCCAACAGACTGCCCCTAGGCAGACTATATTTTTAAGATTTTCTTTTTATCATTGAGTTTCAGCAATTAGATTATGGTGTGCCTTGATATATTTTTCTTTGTGTTTATCCTGCTTACGTTTCATTAAGCTTTGGAAATCTGTGGAGTTATATTTTTCAATAATGTGATAATTTTGGTCTTAATCTTTTATTTATTTATTTATTTTGCCTACTTGTATCTTCTGGGGCTAAACTTTCATATGTGTTACATAATTTAATTGTTGTTTCATAGAGCTCATAGGTACAATTCAATATTTTCTCTAGATCTATTATAGTTTCTATAGTTTCTCTTGCTCTATCTTCAATTCCATTCATCCTTTTTACTGCAGTGTCTGTCCTGTAATTAATCCAATAAAGTAATTTTTTTTTTATTTTGGTGTGATATTTTTCCATTCTAAAAGTTTCATTTTAAAATCAGTCTCCATTTTTCTCTTGATTATGTTGATATTTTCCTTTAAATAATGGAACATATTTGTAAGACCTATTTTAAAATACTTTTTTGTTAATCTGTTATCTGTCATATTTCTAGGTGTTTTCATTGACTGATTATTCTCCTGTTTATAGTTCACATTTTTTGTTTTTTTGCTTCTTCACATTTTTAGCATTATTTCTTTTTATTTATTTATTAGAGGTTATACATTGTCTGGTGCCTGAACTTTGTCTTTGTCACTGAACAATAGGTGAATTTTGTTCTGGCATGCAGTAGATTTACTTATAGTTCGGCTCAATCCTTGTAAGGCTTACCTGTAATCTTTGTTAGGATGAGTTCAGTGTACCTTTTATTTGAGGACTAGGTTAATAGTAGTTCTAATGCCTGGTCTTTTTACGGTCTCTACTAAATGACCCATTTGTTCAATAAGGTTTTATCATTCTGGTGGTTTGGAGTTTGAATTTTTTCTGACTGTGCAATATCCAGTATTTTTTCCTTCTCCAGGAGTTTTTCTTAGGGTGCAAAGTCTCATTCTGTGCACTCACAGCTTACTATTTGGTCATATACTCAAAGAAATCCCAGCGCAGATTTCAGGAGGTCATTCTCTGGGTGTCTCCCCTTTCTGTTATTCTGCCCTATAAATTTATTTGGCCCTATAAAATTCAGTCACCTCAGCCTCTTTGCTATCCCTATGCTATCTTTTCAGCTCAGTGATTCTGTTCTGCTCTTCTTGGGTTCCTCCTCCCAGGGTCAGTTTGTGGTGAATGCCTACTGGCAGAACGCTAGAATGATGGTCACCTTCACCCGATTGTTTTCATTCTCTGAAGGATTACACTCCTGCATTAACTGTTCTTCAGTAAATGAAAACAAGTGTTCCTTATATTTTGTTTAGGTTTGTAGTTGTTTAGATTTGGGGCTAATACGATACCAATTATTCTGCCAGACTTGGTAGTGGAAGTCCAAATTTGTATTTATAGGCAAAAAAAAATCTGGTAATAATACAATCCCATTAACAGAAGAATGGATAAATATGTTTTATGTATTACGCATGACATTCCTATTAATTAGCAAATACATAAACTATACCTACTTTGAACACAATGCAAAAATCTTAGAAATAAAGGTTGAGGAAGCAAAAGCAAGTAATGAATGACTATGTCTGTTATAATAAAATTTTAGTAATGTTCAAAAATCAAACAAAAATAAAGAATATAAATTTAGAGATATATCCATACATCATAAGATAATTTTGTTGAAATAAATCACAAGAATGATAAACACATTCTTCAGGCTGTTTGTTCTTCTTGAGGAGAGATAGGCAGCTGGGATTGGTGAACACCACAAATTGACTTTAAATTTAATCATTGTAACTCTAGGTACTGTTTTGATTCTTAAGTTGGTTGCTGGGTTCACAAGCATTCATTTGTGTTAATCATGTATTACATTAAAAGTGGATAGACCCAGTGTGTAACGTTTTCATTCCTCACTCATGGTGTCAGAGGTAAGCTTCTTCATGCCTACATTCTCTGCCAGTTATTTAATCTACATATAGATAATTTAATGCAACGGAGAAGTTCCATTGGAAAGAAATCTTAGTTCTTTCATATGAGAATAATCACTTCTTGATATTACTTTCTTATATCTAGATTTCTGTATTTCTCCTCAGTAAAATATAACATTATTGAACTAAACATTTATTTTGCATGGCATCTTTTTCTTCTGTCTTTAATTATTACATCATTTCTACTTTAGTTTGTGTTTTAGGACTTACTGAATTCAATTATAGCTGACCTTTAATTATTTACTTAAGAACACATTACCTCAAATAGTCATGACCAAAGTTAAAACTGCTATTTTTCACTTTCCAAAATTTTCAATACCTGAATTTTCAGTGATATATCATTGACTTCCTGACTCCATCTTAAACTGAGAAAATTCTTCTTGTAATAGGGAGAAAAAATTGCACATTGATGGCATAAAAGGAGATCTAATAAGGAAAAACATCAAGAGAACTTTAGTAGTAAGACTGATTATGGTCAAATTACTACTAGAAAAAGTGATTTAATAGTAAGAGTGATTATAGTAGTAAGAGAACTCAAGTATGTTCATTAACTCCTTCAGAAAAGCTTTTCTAAGTCCTCACTATATGTCAGACCTGTATTAGAAGTGAAGATCAATAAAATGAATATTATAATGCCTTGAGAAATTTATGACTTCATAATTAGAAAGACAAAAAAATGAACCTAATGATTCAAATACAGAAAGAAACACAGTCAAGACAACTGTTTTTGTTAGAATAGAATGTAAGTGATGGCTGCATTCCATAAAGAGATGGTATGTGAAGTGAGCCTTCAAGGATGAGGAAAATTTATACACACAGCAAAAGTATGTTCTTGGTAATAAAATCCATGTTCATGAACACAGAAAGGTAAGAGATAGCATGATAGATTAGTGGAACTGCACACAGCTTGATATGCTACATGCGTATGTGTGCAGGAAACCACTGGCAAGTTTACGGAAAGCATATTTCCCCTTCAAAAACAAAGATAACTTCAAATTATAAAAGTTTGAATTCTGTTTACTTCCATTTTTTTTATTTCTCATATCCTCAAGATTAGTATTTTAAAATTTTTGCTTCAAAGTTGTTAGAAGGTTTGGAATGTGAAAATTTTGAAAAGCATTGATGGAGTGGCTGGTAACGTATTTGCAAAGATTTCTATATGCACTGATATATGAGTACACAAGTCATTTTTAATGAACTACTGATCCTGAACCTACTGGCAGTGCTAACGCTTTATAGGCATTTTGGATACCCCATATTCATTTAAGTTGTCTATGACAACTTAGGGGAAATCAAATAATTTTTGCTGTTTTCAAATGACTTATTGGTAATCAAGGATGATTCATTCATTTTTTTGTTGGCATGTGGGATTTTTTTTAAAATCTGAGATTATAATAAGACTTTATTTTGTTTCATATTATATTATTTAAAGCCAATTTCTTTTCAATAATAACTTGAAAACAGGGTTGTTGCTCAAAAAGAGGACTGATTTTAACTACACTAAAAGGATGAGTAGCAATGTTAGCTTTGATGGTAAGGCAGAGCAGAGTTATACCTTTTCCCTATTTTAGTCTGTTAAAATTATGTCTGTACTTCTACACATTTGATTTTCACGTAGAATAAGCAATGCAAGTTACAGAAGATAAAGAGGCTTTTTGTAGCTAATGTTATACTGAGAATGGCACTATTCATTTGGCTCAAAAATATCTCTGTTAATGACAGTAAAAGACTATATGAAGCCACAATGAAATTCTGACACAAGCTTTTTGTAGTCTGCTGTTGAAGTGACAGAATAAAAATGCCTTCAAATGTAGTTCTAGAAAGTAAGAAAAGTGTTGAATGTACTTGGCCATTGTTGAAGTCATTAAAAGTATTTTTTAAAGATCATTTTTATATACATAATAAGGTAATGTGTAGTATCTGTCAAGGCAGAAGGAATACTTACCTGTAAAGATTTAATGATTTCAAAGGAAAGTACTCCCCAACTACAAATTACCATTCATACACAAATTGTAGGTCTGTCTAATAGAGCTTCCTATTTTCCTTGCATAAGTCACAAGTGAGATATGAATTTTACATCTGATGTGAAAATACCTACAGTTATGGCTCCTTTGTGACTTACTTGAGAAAGAAGGAAACATTGCATATGTTTGATAGAAACTGAAAGAACCAAGTTTTATAACTTTTCTCTAAGAAAGCACATAAAAAGCCATCATAAAAAAAAGCTATTGAGACAATGGTATTTTTTCTTCTTTTATGACCTTGTATCTATAAATAAATAAATAAATAAATAAATAAATAAATAACAAAACTCAACTGATAATGTGGGTGATCACTGCTAGCTACATAATATGCCAAAATTTGAAGGCAAAAGTTTCCTTTATAAAAGTCTGGAAACTTTCAGAGTCAGTGAGCATGATGTCTGAATCTTTCTTGAGAGGGTTTCATCTTTGAGGCAAGACACCAATGTTTCAGCTACCAAATAATTGAGCTAATAAGCATTTAGGAAGAAGAAATGAAATGCATCTAACTTAAGTATAAGTTTTAGATCTCTCTCCTTGCTGATTCTTGATTAACTCATACCCTTCCTATGACATTATTTCTACTTAGGACCCAAAAGTCACAGCTCAGAATATATCAGTCCATCATTTTTAATTATCTTAGGCAAGAATCAAATTTTGGTAAAGAATCTTGGTGGTCTCTGTGAGATTATGACCTAATATGGCTTGTTTTTACCATTGTTTTACAAAATTTACGAATTTTCCTTAATATAACAGTAAAAGCAGTCAATTCAGAGGCCAGCCCATGTCCCAGGTATAGGGAACTGGATGCCTTTCATTTCTACATGTAGTTCTGCCCAGGTGCTTCTTATTCTCCAATCAGGGGAAACCCCTGAATCCAGCAAAATAAGGAGGACTCAGAAGAATTACATGCCATGCTGTCATTGCAATGGAACAAGAAGACTAGGTTTGAAGATAGCTGAAGGAAGCTTCTGGAATGATGCTATATTTTTTTTCATTCATTAAACAGTTATGTATGACCTACCTATTATGTGCTAGGCTTTGTGATAGACTTGGGGGTTATAATGGTGAACATGATAGATATGGAACTTTTATACAATTAGTTATGTAACGACTTAAAGAATAATAAGCATGATTTAGAGGAAGTACAAAAATAGGATCACCCAATCTAGTATGGTGGTCGGGGTGGTGGGGCGGAGGGTGCAGAGACTATTTCCTTAAGCAAGTAATATTAAGTCCAGACTTGAAGAATGAGTTGGAGTTCTCCAAGCAGAGACAAAACTAACAGCATGTGCTGCCAAATGGGGGTAAGAGAAAAAAATGATGCATGTAAGAAACTGATTAAAAAAAAATATATATTATATATTATATATTAAATATATATATCATATTAAATATATATTATATATTATATATTATATATATATTATATATTATATATTATATATTAAAAATATATATATTTATATATATATAAATATATATATTTATATATATATATAAAATATATATATATATATATATTTGTTTTAAAAAGACCTAAAGAAAGAAAAAAAAGAAACTGAAAGAAATTCAGTATGGTTTGTGCTTGGTTGGCAGTGGCTAGTGACAAGGCTGAAGAGGTAGGCAGGCATGAGTATGAAGTGCCATAAAAGCCATTTTAAAGAGTTTGGACTTTTCCTAACGGTTACTGAAAATCACTCAAGTATTTTAAGCAGGAGTGTGATGTTTGTATTTGAGTTTTGGACAGGTTCCACAGTTTATGTTTTTAAGAGAGAGTAAACATTTTAGGCTTGAGGGCTAGAAGGTCTGTTGTAAGTACTCAACTTTGCCATTATAGTGTGAAAGCAGACATAGACAATACATAAATGAATGGGAATGGTTGTACTCCAGTAAAATTTTGTTTATGAAGAGAAGTGACCAGTCTGTGGTCCATAGTTTGCCAAACCGTGGTTTAGGATATTCTGTATACAGCAAGTAGAATGCACTAAAAATAAGCAAAAAATATTTTTTTCGGGGGGTAGCAAACATTGATAGAACTGAAAGGAGAAATAGACAGCAATACAATAATAATCGGAGACTTCAATACCCTGTAGGGGGTGCCAAAAAATGTATACAAGTGGACACTTTGGTCAAGCTTTTGGTTAATGTTGCTCAAGCAGTAGTTCACCATAATCAGAAGTGTATGGATGCTGATGGTAACCATTCTGAGCACCTCTTGTAATTGCAGAAGTCAAACGTGACTTGTAGTCATCTTTTGTTATTGTTATATACTGAGTATTACAATTTTAATATGGTTTTTTCCTTTCTTAAAATGTTTATACATTTTTTTGGTGCTCTCTCTCTCTCTCTCTCTCTCTCTCTCTCTCTCTCTGTGTGTGTGTATATATATATCTATATATATATAGATATATATATACACACACACAAAACTATTATCTATTATGTCTTCCTGGTAAATTGACCCTTTTATCATTACATAATATCATTCTTTGTCTCTTGTGACAGTTTGACATACAGCTATTTTGTCTGATAAAAGTATAGTTTCCCCTCATCCCCACTATCTTTTGGTTACTATTTGCATGAAATATCTTTTCCCATCTTTCTACTTTCAACCTATGTGTGTCATTAATCAGGAGTAAGTCTCTTGTAGACAGAATATAGTTTGTGCTTTTTAAAAATCCATTCAACCACTCTGGGTCTTTTGATTGGAGAGTTTATTCCATTTAAATGTAAAATAATTATTGATATGAAGGACTTACTATTGCAATTTTGTAATTTTTTTTGGTGTGTCTTGCAGATCTTTATCTGTCCTTTCTTTTCTTTGTTATCTTTACTTGTGCTTCATTGATTTTTTTTTTTTTATTGCTATACTTTGATTTTATTCTCTTTCTTTTTTGTGTATTTTCTATGGTATTTTCTTTGTGGTTACCATGGGGATTACATAAAACAACTTATAATAGTATATTTTAAGCTAATCACAACTTAATTTCAATTGCATACAAAATCTCTACACTTACTCCCCCACACCCTTGTGTTATTGATGTCACAATGTACATGTTTTTTATATTGTATATCTATTAACATATTGTATAGTAATAATTACTTTTATTATTTTGTCTTTTAACTTTTAACCTAGAATTGAGAGTGATTTACTGCCACCTTTGTGTGAAAATACCTAGAGATATGGCTCCTTTGAGCCATAACTATTCTATATTTGTCTATGTATTTACCTTTACCAGTGAGCTTAATATTTTTATATTTCAGCTTTCATATTACTGTTTAGCATCCTTTCATTTGAACTTGTAGAACTCCCCTTAGCATTGATTGTAAGGCGGGTCTAATGGTAATGAACTCCTTCAGGGCTGTTTATCTGAAAAAGTCTTTAATTCTCTGTCATTTTTGAAAGAGTTTTGCCGAGTATAATATTCTTACTTGGCAGTTTTTTTTTCTTTCAACATATTGAACATATGGTCCCATTCCATTCTCACCTGCAATGTTTCTGCTTAGAAATCTGCATATAAAATTCGGGGAGCTACCCTTGTATGTGGTAAGTTGATTTTCTCATGTTGTTTTGTCTCTTTGTCTTTGATTTCTGACAATTTGATTACAAGCTGTCTTGGCTTTTACTTCTTTGGTCCATCTAATTTATGGTCCACTGGACTTCCCTGATTTGAATATCCATTTCCTCCCCCAGATTTAGGGAGTTTTGGGCAATTATTTCATTCAACAAACTTTCTGCCCCTTTTTCTCTATCCTTGTTCTGAGACTGCATATAGTAGTAATATAATGTATATAGTAGTCTTTTGGAGTGGTTTCCTATAAGTCTCTTAAGCTTTCTTTACTCTTTTTGATTATTTTCTTTTTGCTCCTTTGACTAAATAATTTCCAATGACTTGTCTTTGAGTTCACAGATACCTTTTTCTGCTTTATTAACTCTATGTTTAAACCCTCTAGTGAATTTCTCAGTTCAATTATTGTATTATTCAGCTCCATGATTTATTTCTGTTTGGTACTTTTTAAAAATATGTTTTTGATCTCTTGGTTGAAATTCTTACTTTGTTCATGCATTGTTCTCTTGCTCTCATAGAGCATCTTTATGATTGTTATTTTGAATTTTCTGTCAGGTAAATCTTATAACTTCTTTTCATTAGAATCAGTTTCTAGAGATTTATAGTGTTCTTTGGGACATATTTTCCTTGATTCCTTGTGTTAGTGTGGGCAGAGTAGCCAAAACAGCCACATCTCCCAGTCTTCACAGAATGGTCTCTTGCAAATGAAGACTCTCACCAATCAATGCAGCCAGGTATTGTGGGGGGACTCCCAAACCTCTCTGCTGGTTCAAACCTTTGTCTTTATCCTCAGTTTCCCCAACCTGACTACAGTACGCCAGGTCCCATTAGCACTCTAAGATAGGCGACACAGAAGCCATCACCTCAAGCAGTCCCAGAAATATCAGAATGTTCGACCTATGTTCCAGTCCTATTCTTCTCTCCAATGGGAGAAGTTTGGATATGAGAAATTCCTCCCAATTGTATTGTACTGTGTCAGGCATAGGGCTTATGGAGACAGAGTCTCGAATATTTTTACTAGCTTTGATGTTGATGTTGACCAGGAGGCAAGAACCTCTCAACCAGTTTCCAGATTTCTCACAAAGGACATTGTTCTGTGTATTGTTGTTGAATCAGTATGACTGGGGTGGGGGGTAAGAAAGGTCCAGAGCTTTCTATTCTGCTATCTTCCTGCCATCATTATCCTGAATTTACTTGTTATAATCACTCTGTGAAATACAAATTACGATTTGGTCTAGTTTACCCATGAAGTAGAGAGAAATTAAGCAAATTCAGAGTATAATCTGTTAAGGTGGAAGAAACATGATTAAATGTAAATGCAGATGAGAAAAAGCCAGTAGGGAGAAAGACATTGAAAATTTTGGGAAGGTTAACAATGAAGAGAATATGCTAAGAAAGCAGAAGGTGATAAGATGCAGAACAAAGGTAGATTTACATTAATAATAAGGATTCCTTCTGTTGTTGTTATTGTTCTTAAAGGAGGCAAGGAAAGAGGGTGTATAGGGAAGTCGAGAAGTTTGGAGTCAGAAAGTGAAGCCAGTTTTCTGTCCAACACTTTCAATTAACTCTGTAAAGAAGCATCTGACATTGCCTGCTGAAGTAGGATATGGAGCTTTGAGGACAGTGGTTAGTGTTTGAAGCAGCCACTATGAGGACATAGCAGGTTAGTAAGCAGCACTGAGGGCCTAAGTAAGGCTAGGGACACTCCGTTTATAGTGGAACTATCATGTAGAGTTCTCTGTTTTCTTTCATAGTACTAAGCAGCTTGAGTAGAGGCACACAGACAGTGAATGATTATATTCAATAAGGATTTGAAAAGTGGGTATAATGAAAGAATATTGTGGCAAGGGAGTTAAAGATATGAAAGAGAGTGACTAAAGCAGTGAACCATGTACTCTAGTTCATAAAAGGTAAGTGATGAAGACAGAAGTCCTAATAAAAAGGAAGAAATTAAAGATCATGAATAAGGTAATTTTGATACTTAATAATGATAATACTTGATAATGATAATAAATGTTACTGGTTGATGTATTTGCTTTACTATACTTTTTATCATTATTTGGGAGTGTACTCTTTCTACTTATAAAACAAAAAGTTTGCTGTAAAACAGTATGGCATAGTATGCCAGCAGCAGCCTCATACATTTCATGTTTATGACATCTCTTGATTCTATCATTTTCTATAGTGCTTGATTTAATCTCATATGTTTTGTGCAGTTATGAGCTGTACAGGCTTATAGCCTAGGAGCAATAGGCTATACCATATAGCCTAGGTGTGTAGTAGGCTATACAATCTAAGTTTGTGTAAGTACACTCTCTGTGTTTACACAATAAAATTTCCTAACGACACATTTTAGAACATATTCCCTGTCATTAAGCGGCATATGACTGTAATTTGTATGTGCATTGTTGATCCTATAAATTCTGTCAGTAACAAAGGAAGGAAGTAAAATCTCTGCTTTCCTCTGTATGTTTTAATCAATAAGTTAAAAATATTGATGCCAGGAGCCATCAGAGTTTTATGTAAAGCTACTGCATATACACTATGCAGCGAGAAGTATAGTAGCTACATGGTACTGAGATGGGCATTCTAGACCTAGCTTTGTGATTTTATGGGAGACTCACGGCAGTTACGTAATTTCTATCTAGGCCTTAATTTGTGAAAAGATTGTGTTTAGGAAGTATGGTTTTCCTGGCTATTGACTGATCTATTATTCTTGGACTATAAAATTATATAGCTATTATTAATTGAACTTTTTGTTCTCCGATTTTTATTGGGGATATCATTTAATTTTCACAGAAGCCTAAGAAGTTTGTTTTACTTTCTTTATTTTACATGTAAGTAAACTAACAAATTAAGTAATCCTCTAGCTAGAAAGAAAAGAAAGATAACTCTGAAGCCATTATTCTTATATATGTTAAATATACATATTCATGTATATTATCTCTTTGGCTCTTTAGGGTATATATCAAGAAGAGATGGAGAGAAGTGAACAGACAATGGGGCATACATATACCCCAAATGAATATATGGCATACTTGTAGTATTTGTACACAGTAGATTATATAAATCTGTGGCATAGTTTAATCTCAGGTAGTTAAGAGGCCATGCTAGTGATACACCATCCTAATGAGAAGGCTATGGCTTTCACTTCTTTTAGGATAGTACATTCTACTCTCTACTACAGCCACAGTCTTTACCATTAGGTGGACAGTGCAAAAGTACACAAAACATGATCATTTGATTATATTAGTACAAATTAATTCTGTTGCTCCCTACCCTCACTTATATTATGAGTTCAAAGCATAGCACACTAGTTCAGAACAGTTTGTGAGGGTTAACGTTTATTCCATTTGCATTTATGGAGAACAATGTTTTAACTGAACTTGCATTCACATAAAGCACAGAACAAGCCTTAACACTATTTTTTTTTAAATAGAGGACATAAACGGATATTGAACAATTTATTAACAGACAATATTAGCCATCATTTTGTCATAAAGATAGAGTGAACGGGCTGTTAAGATTTATTCCCCGTCTTTATATGTTTAAAATTTACATTGTTTATTAGAATATTTTTTAATTTAAAAAAGCACCCCCAGCTCCACCCCCCAAAAAAAGCCCACAAAAACCAAGAGGCACAAAAAGCCTAGTCTTTTCACATAAGGAATCGATTACTCCATAGTCTATTTCAGTTTGGGAGAAACAGAGGTTCAGATTTGTCTTTCAATATCATTTTTCTTGAGTTGTATAGATATCTGCATTTCATTTGCCTTTTTAAAATAATTGTATTGCCTACAGATTTTAAAGTTACTGAGAACTTTTTAAAGCAAAGAAGATACCAGGCCAAACTGTAATTAAAATCAGCATATGGCTCAAACATTTTGTTTGACCATTGTGTTTATCTGTCTTGTTTTGTATTTACATCCAGATAATATGGACCTGATAGCAACAGTTATTAAATCATCAAAACTAATAGTGGAGCAGTATTTATCCATTTCATATATATGTAATTTTTTTCTAAATATTTTATTCTTGGTATTTACATTTTGCAAATTTTGTGGATTCTTGGCATTCTTAAGGATTGGTAGGTCAAATATGATGCCAAAATAATCATATCAAATATTTTAAATATTAAGAGCAGCTAGAATAAAAAATGTCACCCTTTACTTAATATCTAAAATTAGCTCTAAAAATAGTCTTTTTAAACTCAGTGTAAAAAAAAAAAAAAAGAAAGGCTTTGATCTGAAAGAATGTTTGGAAAAGATAAAACTGACATAAATTCCTAATATTTTATACATATATAAATGTTTTATAGGTTCAGATTTTTTTGGATTACTAAGGCACATGGTAACATATATTATTAGCAGAAAGTCAAAGAGTGAATTTTCTGTGATCCATTTTCGGTTGAAATCATGAAAAGCTGACTGGTAGCAGAGAGAGTGAAGTTTATAGCATTCTTTTTTAAGGAAAAGCTTGAGAAATGGCCTGTGTCTTGGAGGGTATTTCAGAAAAAGCAGAACATTCAGCATAGATAAGTGTTTCATAAAATAAACAATGTTTTACAAATATGCCAGAGAACTAGGGTGAAAGGGGGAATTAATATGCAATTGACAGCCCTTTACATATTGAGTCTCTTAGTGAAATCTAAGAGTAATTTTATGAGATAGGTATTGTTATGTCTATTTTACAGATTTTCAAAATGAGATTCAAAGAGCGTCACTCATCTGATGCCATATAGCTAGTGAATGATTGAGTTGCTATTTAAAATTAGATATCACAAACTACCAAGACTTTGCTCTTGTACTGCCACTTGGCACTGAAAATAAACCTTATTCAACTATAGAAGAGTTATAGGTTCCTGTGAATTTAATCTGGGAGATTTTTCTTTTCCTTCCTTCCTTCCTTCCTTCCTTCCTTCCTTCCTTCCTTCCTTCCTTCCTTCCTTCCTTCCTTCCTTCTTTTTTTTTAAGGATTGTACATTCAATTAGAAAATTATCTTTGCTTTTTACTTTTCCTGTTTTAAATTGTTTCTGAGGAAGAAATTGGTCAAAAAAAAAAAAAAAAAACAACAACATCCCATTATCTTTCTATTGCTAGAGTGTGTGCATAATTCCTTCTAATAAAGACAGATAAAATATGGTATATTCCACATGGAGACCGATTGATTTCTACCTTCTTGTTATATAAAGATAGGGTAGCTTTACTTTTTACCTTTAATTTACTTCTCACTGTGCAACTAAAAATGACTGAAAAGGAAACAGCTAAAAACTAGAGGAATATATGGGAAAAAATGAATCTCAAAATCTTGGACGTCATACTGTGAAGGGCAATGCTTCCTGAAATAAGGTAAATAAGCACTCTGAGCCATACAACTGCCTCAGCTTGCTCCTTGGACAAAGTTTCCGAGCTACAACATAGGGAGTGGAGACTCAGGCAACTCCCAGTTGTCTTCCTCAGTAGAGGAGACAGGTCTGGGAGTCTAGAAGCTAAGGCAGCTAGAGGTCAAAGTGCTTAAAGGAGGAAAGCTGCATAAAGAGAATATCAGAAATCTACATCATCATATGCATATGGGAAAGCTACTTAAAGATGGGAAAGGATATCCTGAAAGGATTGGAAGAAACAGTGCACAGAATTCATTTAGGTCAGGAACAGTTCCTACCCTAATAGCCAGAGTGGAGAATCTCAGAGTTCAGGAGCCATTGGCTAGTGTATTAAGAAAAGTCTTGCCTCAGTGGTGGGGAAAAAGTTAAACCTAAACTAAATGCTGCCCAGTTTTTGCCTGAAATAAATAGAAGAAAGACCTAAACATATCACATTGTTTCCAAGTAACTTAACCACATCTCAGATCAAAGGTGAAGAATACAAAAATACCAACATCCAACAATGTAAAACACAAATATCTGGCACCAATTAAAAAATTACCAGATATACAAAGAATCAGAAAAATATAACTCACAATGAGGAGAAAAAAATAAATCAAGTAAAACTGACACAAAAGGGATACATACAATAGAAATAGTAGCCAAGGACATTAAATAGTTATTGCTACTATGTTACATATATTCAAGAACCTAGAGAAAATATTTAACATGTTATTTAGGGAAAAATAAAGATTTATGTGCATACAGAGATGTTTCATTTGTAATAGATGAAATTTGGAAACATCCCAAATATCCATCAACAGGTGAATACATGAACACATTATGATATAGACATAAAATGGAGTACTACTCAGCAGTATAAAGGAATGAACTACTGACACATCCAACAACTATATGAGTCTCAAGATAATTATTCTGAGTGAAAACAACCAGACCAAAAAAAAAAAAAAAAAAAAAGAATGCATGTTGTATGATTCAAGTTATACAGGGCTCTATAGTGACCAAACAGATCTCCGACCAGTGTTTTCCTGGGATTGGGAATGCATTATGGGAAGATGGGAATGATTACAGATGTGCATGCAGAAATCTTTATGGGTACTGGATATGTTCATTATGTGGCTATGTGATGGTTTCATGGACGTATACATATGTTAAAATGTATCAAAATGCATACTTTAAACATTTGATCGCCTGCCAATTATACCTCAATAAAGCTATTAAGACACAGCCTGAAGAAAAGCTTCAGCAGTACAGCTACTTACCTAATTGGACTTCTGACTCCATAGATTTTATTTTCTCTACACATTTAAGTCACTGAAAATGTACTAGAATATTTATTCTTTTCATTTTACTTATTTAATTCCAAAATGAAAGCAATAACAGAACTTAATGGGATAACCATCTTATGCATAATCTCTTTAAGTACCAATCTAGGTTTCTTCTATTTTCTGCTACTTGTGACCTGCAGTCAATAAAACCCAGAGACTCAAGAAATGATGAAGACAATGGGCAGAAACATTCTTCTGGAGGAGCTTCCTTTATATTTCAATCCTCTCTTTTAAAAGGTGCTTCTGTGTGCAATCTCACAGATGACATGGTTGGAGATAACTGAGAGTTGATGATAGATTAATTTTTATTGACTGAATAATATAAAAACATGCAATCTACAACCATTTTTCTAATAGCTTTCCAATGCTGTAGGAGAGATATTTTGTTTATTAACTCTGATTTTAAAAATTAAACTGCATATAAATGCAGGAAGAACAACATGTTATCACTCAGGTTTTGATTGACTTGATCACTAAGTTAGGGTTTAACACACTTGCTATTTTAGCCTTAATTACTCTCATTCATCACATCCAAGATACCTCTGATTGTAAGACACACCATTATTTTAAGAATCCCTAAGAATAAAACATTGCCAATTAAACTATGACACACCATAAATTGCAACATACATCTGGATTTCATAAATGTTAAATTTTTTAAAAAAAAAATGTGTTCTTTGGGATGTAATATACATCTATGCTTTCTCTCAATAGAATGTGGTTAAATATAATTGAATTACATGAAGGTGGAGAGAGGAAGATGTTCTTCCCTGATGTGTCTGTGCTGGAAACCCTGATGCATGTTCTTTCAGAAATGTTGAGAAGGCCACATTTCTCTGTAGGGATGTATAAAACAAGTGACCTGATTTCATAATGTACCTTCCTTTGAGAACATGACCATAAATAAGACATACTGAAAGTTGTAACCCGATTGATTTGATCCCCAGAAGAAAAAAAAGTAGGAAACAGAAATGACCAAAAGTATTTATCATTTGCCTTTGTACTACATAACAGCAGATGACACATGTCCCTGTTAAATATCATTTTTGTATCTATTGACTATCAGCTAAAATTCTTCTTCAGACTAAAAAATATTATTATAAAAATTAGACATGAAAATTATTCTGCACCACACAGCTAACAACAAAAAGTGTCAGGAACAGAAGGTAGGTGCTGCTATAAATATTACATTGCAAATAAGAAAGAATAAAGAAAAACAGGATGACAGATGTTTAGTTTATGTCCTCACATTCTCTGTCTTGAGATATCCTCTCTGTGGATTTAACCATTAATTTACACACACACACACACACACACACACACACACACACACACACTTAAATGCTTCACTTGTATAGGCACTACATTAAACCTAATTGCAGCAAATGTTATTCTGTATGTGTGACTCTGCCATTGAAAATCAAGCACACAGCCAGAGACAATGAACATAAAAAGTACCAAATCAAAAAAAAAAAAAAAAAAAAATGAACCCCTCCACTTCACTGCCATATGAAATAGGAAATGCTTAGGTAGAATAAAGAATCATAAAATTATTTATCTAAGGCAACAATGCATGAGATATAAGGCAATTCAGAACCACTCTGATTATACACATATATGCAGATACATTTTATTTAATTGCACATTCAAAAAAGTACTATTAATTTCAAAACATAGAAGTGAAGAATATGAAGTTCTAATGTTTTAACTTCATAGTAATTTTTTTACAATAAATATTATTAAAGTGATAAATAAAATCTAGCTAATTTTACTAGTAAAATAAAGGTATAGGAGATGGTTTTGAAAAATGCAATTCATTTAACAGCCTTTCCTCTGTGATTTCACCCTCTCCCCATCTTATCTCAATGGTACCTCTTTTCAAGTTTTATGATGCCTGAGAGGGATATTCCAAAGACAAAGATGGAATTACGTCTCTGGTTACTCATTTGGTAAGAACATAAGAGTGAACAAAGAAACCTTATACGTGGTTTTCTGCATCCTGGGTGTCATAGTCATCAGAGATACAAGAGAAAGTTTTCTTCTGTATCAAATATTTGGGAAAAAAGCTTAAAGATGTATAGATATGATGCAATGTCTGAATTTCAGGTTACATTCTGAATTGGGAAGAATAATACTTATACTAGAATTGATGGGATTAGGTATTCATAGAAATTGTTCTGACACAAGACCACAGACTCGGATTTCTAAGTATGTGACTACTGAGGTTAAAGTGCTTTCCTGAAAAACCAAAGGAAACCACCAAATTAAATATGTAATTAATAAAGGAAAACTGCAATTTATCAAAGTGACTTTGGTAGGGCAACTCAATCATACTAGCACCTTTATAAATTGTAAAAATTGTGTTTCTGAAACTCAGCCATCTTGAAACAGACAAAACTGCACAAGACTCTACCAAGATGAAGCCGTCTTCTGAGGTTCAGCCTAATGGAACCACTCAGCTCTCACTCTTACAATCTAAATGCCGGTGCATATGTGGTCTCAGGCTTATATTTTTTTGGTACGTTAGTTTATATCTGCTTCCCCTTGAGCATATATAAATGCCTATTATGTTGATGAATGATTTAATTCAGTCGATGAATGTTCACTTTGCACTGACTAAGTTCGAATGAATTTAAGAGACATTTATGGTGATTAAACAGATGAAGATGAAAAGGAAGAAAGATTGAAAGGTAATTTAAGAGTTTATACTTCAAGTGATTGCCTTGGTGGTCACCTCCAATGACTGTAAAAACTCATGTAGGTAGATTAGGGTGGGTGTGGGAGTTGTATTGGAGTTCTAGGAACCAGTATGAACCCACAGGCTATGGAACAAGGCATTGAAGAATCTCAAGAAGATGAAATTAAGAGGTACACCTGGAACCAATAATTAAATTAAAAGTGCGAAAGAAGTATTAGGCTGAATGGGATAGGGAATGATATGAAAATCAGGTGTAAATCTCTACAAACTGTATAAATAAAAGACTGTATTAAAAAAAGTGAAAGAGAACTGACTCTGGGTGGTGAACACACAATGTGATATATAGATGATGTATTACAGAATTGTACATCTGAAATCTATGTAATTCTACTAACAATTGTCACCCCAGTAAATTTTAATAAAAAAGAAAGAAAGAAGGAAGGAAGGAAGGAAGGAAGGAAGGAAGGAAGGAAGGAAGGAAGGAAGGAAGGAAGGAAGAAGGAAGAGTGAGCATATAGAAGCAGCACTTGAAGAAATTCCCCGCTGGTGGAACATCAGCGGGGTATTTCTTTTTTTTTTTTAAGGACATCTCTAGTCTTTTTTGCAGGAAAAAACAGAGAGTGAAACTAGTTAAATACACTTTAACTATGATTGTGGCATTTAGAATAGAAAGACAGAAGTGGAGTTGAGGGATTTTTAAAAGAAGGATTGAGGGAGGTCAGTGATGATGCCCAGGATTTGAGGTGGGATACTTGGCTATCAAAGTTAGGAAGAGGGAGGTGTTAAGGAAGACATGATATATCAGTAAGTCATACATGATCATGACATTCAAATTTTCAGTTATTGAAATGAAAAATACAAAATTCAAAAATGTGTTGAATACTAATGGCATGCATATTATCAATACCTGGCACCTAGATTTCAAACCATTCCAATAATTGTATGTGAAAACATCTTAACATTCTAAACTCATCTTTGACTAATGGACAAATTTTGATGCTGCCCTAGCTCAAACAATACCAATATGATAAGAATAATCATATGACAAGTAGGCTTAATGCATAGTACAATGAATCAGTAAGATACATACCACTTTCAAGAGTCTGTGTCCTGTGATAGCTTTAAAAATTAAGTGTTGTAATTAAACATATCAGCCAAAATGACCTCACATAAAAAGAAACCAGCATGTTTGCTATTATATAAATAAACTTTAAAGGCTATAATATGGGTATTCAATCATCATTAGAAAATATAACCACTGGGCACAAAATTTAAATTTCTAGTAGTAGGACACTTAACGGGAATTTGTGGGTGACTGATTACATAAAACATAAAGATCCAAGACTGAAAGAGTTCAAAATAAGGAAACTGAGGTCAGAAGGATAATGAATTTGCCTAAATTTATTCTTGTTTTTAATCCATTGAGCAACCATGTCAAAAATGTTGATAGAATTTAAATGAGACATTGAAACCATCCAGTGCTAGGTAGAAGTTTAGTTTTAAGTATACTGAGATTTTTGACAATTCTTTGCTTATAATTTCTTCTAAATTTTGCTTCACTAAAGGCTCACTCAGATATCAAGATTATATTATATATATTTTTTGGGGGGTGGATTGGATAAGTGTTAAAAACTCCTAGTGGATATATTGATTCCTTACATCTTCTTTATGAGTGCTAGCAGTCAACCATTTTCTGATCCACAATCAAAATCCAGTGGAATAGGTTATTCTATGAAAACTCCAAGGAGATTCACCCAGAAAAAGCTGTTGGATGAGTCTAAATATATCTGAGTAAAAATCTCAGTCATTTTGGGATTATCTCTTGCTTTATGCCCTTGGTGACTTGTCCTGTATATTTCTAATTCTCAATTATTGAGATACTAAAGTATGTCAAAAAAAGTTCACTATGATAAAGTGGAAATTACTCTTAGCAACTGAAATGGTATAGGAAGTTGAGAAGAGCATTAGTTTAAGAATCAGAAGACCTGGTTCTGCCTCTATAGCTTGCTAGCTGTTAGGCCTTGTGCAATTATGTAGTTTTCTTGATGAGGCAGATTAAATGGTCCTAAGACAGCCCTGGAAAAGTTAGACATATGATGTAAATTAACTATGACTGCAAATATGAAAAATTATGTGAATTATTGGTTCTGTTTCTCTGACAACTAGACAACACCTCTGAATGCAAATGTAAATAAGAAAATAAAACATTCCCTTCCATGGTTGCCACTATGGAAGAATGTTTAAAATGTAAAGAACATCAAATGAAGAAACATCAAATCATTGCCTGGCCAGCAAGTCCACATATCTCTGTCTAGACCTTTCCTGCTGAATCTCAGTTTCCCATCTACAAATTGATATTGGGCTATGTGATCTTTAAGGTTCTTTCAAATTCATCTCCTTTGGGTATCACTTGAAATAAGGATGCATCCTTGGCTTCAACAATACTGAAGCAACCAACAGCTCACGAGGGTTATTTTCTTGATTCCATAACGTAGGGCTTTGCTGTGATATCCAAACATTTATTGATTCCTACACCCAGTGACTAACTCCTATGCCCAGATTTTATATCAATCTAGCAATTAAGTAATTTGATTTTGGTTTGATAGAAAAATACCACACAACTCTAATTTATTTTTAATTCCTACAGCCCTACTGTCTGGCAGTTCAAAATAGTATTAATAAATCATCAATCTGTAACTAAAGAGCAGGATCTTTCAGGAACATTTGCCAGTTGCAGACTGTGGGAAGTCTCAGAGGAATATTTGTCATTCTCACAGTTACAATGGGACACAAGAGCGGCCATTTGAGACAGCTTGGCTAAGGACTGAGAAAGAAAACATAAAGTACAGCAAAAATGACTTTATGAATTGATAACTGGTACTTTCTTACTTGTAACAAATATATAAAAACAGAAAAAATTTACTTAATGTCTTGATTCCCTAATAGGATTTGATGGAGAGCAACAAAAGAGGATTTGTAAGTGCTACTGAAAGAGAGACAAACAGGAACTAAAAAGGGCAGGAAATTGAATGTGTTCTTCCCTCCCACCTCACCACCAGGTTTCAGATAGTCTGGAAAGGTCATTCACATAATTATTACAGTAACTGGTTCAAGGCCTTTTGAGTACAGCTGATCTGATTGTGTGTTAATGGCTGCAAAAGCAAGATAAGGAACATGTAAAGTAAAAAAATAAATCTGCCTGTAACACTATTAGCTTGCAGGATTGTCACAGTAGATAAACCAATGTTGCTTTAAAGCATATGGCTTTTTTATTGTAGAATAACCCCAAGTTTGCCCTTGTGCATAGGGTCATTTAAGCATCAGTGACCGAATTTCACTTCTTTGTTGTTGGTGGCTATGTAAGATATCTGGAGATCTTTCTGGGGTCTGCATAAGGTCACATGATGAAATGAGACCAGCCAGAAAACTGTAACTATATAATGTGGTCAGAATTTTCAGGGCCAAGACATGTGAAAGCCTTCCGGAGACTTCTGTCTGACTAAACCAAGGCAATAATGTACCTCCTGTTACAAAAAAATTGAACAAATTTCTCATGCCTGAATTAAATTCAGTAAACATATCCAGCACCTGCTGCACATAAAAATACTCTAGGAATCCAAAAATGTATCACAGTAAAGAAGGCAGATATACAAACTAGCCCAAAAGAGCAGGCTAAATGGTAAAATAGTGGTGGTCACTAGTTCCAAAAGTAAGAGATTGGATGATCCCAAGCAAAGCAGACAAGACTTAACAGAAAAGTGGCATTTGACCTAAACCTTGAAGACTGAATAGGATTGTAAGGGCAAGATATAATAAGACCTTACTTAACATCATTGATAGGTTCTTGGAAATGATGACTTTAAGCCAAATGAAATATAATGAAACCAATTTTATCATAGGCTAATTGATATAAAAAGGAGTGAACTTCCTACCGTATACTTCTGGTCACAAAAACATCACCAAACTTCTAAATAAAGACCCCAAAGTTTTCTAATATTAAACATTGAAATAAATGTGAGCTGTACATACATTTAGAATGATTAATAAAAACAAGTGAGTTAACTATTTTCCAGTACACTTCTGTTACTATTCTGCTGCAGCAGTGCATGGAGAAACCATATGATTTTTGTCAAATTGAGGTTTAAGTAGAGGTTTCTTTAAAAGAAAGCTTGTAGCTTATAGCTTTGCTGTTGACTTTTTATTTAACTTCAGATTAGGCAGGTTGGTGAGGCTGTGTAGTATTAAAAGACAGTAAAATTCAATAACTTAAAATCATTTTTCTTCTGCCATTTTTCCTTTAAGAATATAGAACAAGTAGCACAGCGTATACTTTTAAATCATTTGTGCAACTATGGCTATATTAATTTACATACTCTAAGTTATAATAGATGACTATTTATAAGGACATACTATATAAAGGTAAACATACTTTTCAATAGAGTAAAAATGTAGTTTGTGAGCAGTGGAACAGTATTCTGACATAGTTTGGAAGTGTGACTCTAACAATATAAAAAAAATTACCCAGTTTGGCCTATCAGAAGTACATGAGATTATGTCAAGGGTCAGAAAAAACTCAAGAGGAAGAAAATCTGCCATTATTGTCATTTAGTCTTAGTTTATAGTTGAAACAAACCAACAAAGATGGGCAGTAGTGTGTGCTGCTGCTTATGTAATGACTAAGACTGGACTGCAGATGGTGTGATTAGATTCAGCTAAATGTATGAAGATAAAATGGCCTCTCTTTGAGAATAGGCACTATGGAAATCCATGGAAGCTAGCACATTTCCTGGCACATAGTTGATTTTCAAAACCTCCAGACTTATATTCAGTTTTGGGTTCTTTGAAGATACTTTAGCCCATGTACATTTACAAGATTAGTTATGCAAAGTCCAACTCTTGATTTTTGGTTCCTTTGCATTAATTAATAAATTATTTTTCCTTGAGAAAGGAGGTGTATCTAGGAAGGCATTTCATTCAATGATAAAACTGTGATTTCTAATAGGAAAACTGGGTTACCCCAGTAAGGTGGGGAGGAGGCAAAGGTGGAAACAGCAAGACTTTTACTTATGATCTTCTCCTTCTTTGTCCTTGAAGCCATTGTTGTATTAAATATCACTCCTTGTGGTATATGTTTTCACTCTGCCTTTCACCCTAGTATTTAAATATGATAAATCTCATTCTGAACCATATTCTGTCCCTCAAAGGAAACACACAAACCCTTCCTAAGGATCAATAAAGAGAAGCTTTTTGGGGGATTGTTTTTGTTAAATACTAAGTATAACTTGAACAAGATAAAAAGCTTGGAGAATAAAATCAAAAGCAGAGAAGTTGCAGGTCTGAGAGAGAAAGATACTGCTGGAGTTAGGAAAGAATAGGCAGGAAATGGTGTGGATAAGAATAGAATTGTAGCGAGGTCCAAGATGGCGAAATAGGTAAATACTATGTCCACTGCCTCCGATGATCACATTAAAATAACAACTAAGTTATAGAATAATCAACCTCAAGAAACACCAGAAGATTAGCTGAACAGAACCCCTATAACTAAGGATATAAAAAGGCCACATTGAGACTGGGAGGTTGCACAGAGACGTGAGGGGGGCAGACCCTGAAACCAAAGGTAATGGTTGAACACTGGGAGGGACACCTCAGCAGCAGAGGTACCCGCTGCAGAGTGAGGGTTTTGCCCCACACTGGGATTGCCAGCTCAGGTGTTCTGTGCTGGGAAGAGGAGTCCCCATGATATGTGGTGATGAAAGTCAGGGAGGATTCCGTCCATCCCAGTGAGATGGAAGGTGGCTGGAAATTTAGTGATCCTTTTAAATGGCCCGTGCACAGACTCAGTTGCTTGCAAGCACTCACCCTGGGCTCATGCAGAGGTGGGGCAACTTGGGAGATGCCAGAGACATACAGGGAAAGACCGAGTTGTGTGATTTCAGAGAGAGGGTTACAGGGATCACTGCATTTATGTCTGTGTGGAGTCCGTCTCACATGCAGCCTACAGGAGGGTGCCATCTTTGAGGGTGCCATCTTTCCTATGTTGAACCCTCCCCCACAGGGGCAAATCTGAGGCTGCATTGGTCTAGTAAATTCTGCACACACACCCCTTTAGTCAAGTTAATGTAGCATTGCCCAGGGATCTTTCAGCTCCTGGATATTCAGTCCTGCCCCACAAGCTGCAAGAGGCTTCTACAGCAGTGGATGTCCCATGGTGGCCTGGGAAACTTTTGGTGGTGGGTGGTAAGCCCCAGCTTGGGCTGCAGCCTTTCTTGGGGTCTGTGGGCCCAAGGTGAATGGTGGCTGCCTTTGGTAATCTTTGAGCATTTTGTGGACTGGCTACAGGATCAGTACTGGCACAAGAACTGAATCTGCATTAACTTTATGAAAACCACGAACCCCACCTCAGTGACAACCTGGGATCCCACTCCACGCAACTCAGGTGGCCTCACTGGGCAGCACCATGTCAACAAGACCAACCAGTCCACCTAAAGAGGCTCTTTTAGTGGCTGAGCCTCGTGGGCAGCCAGCAAGTGGCAACATGCCTAGAGAGTCCTGGGCCTTTTGCTAAGCTGCCTCAGGACCGATAGTGGTGGCAGCCAGCCTTGGTTCACAGCAAGAACACCCCCACACACCTCTAGTCCAACACAGGCAGCAAACAACCCAAAATAGTTTTGTAGCTCCCAGGCTGGTCATACACAAGGCTGAAATTAGCCTGCACGGGAGCCCATCCCAAGAGGCAACAGAAACAACACTCCTAGAGGCCAGTCTCAGACCACACCAAAGCACTACTTGATTAGCCCAACGGCACACCCAAATGGTGGTCTCAACAGGCACAAGAGCCCAGTCAGGCAAATCCTGCTCTGAGGGGTCAGCCTCCACACAGCAGCTCATAGTCTGTAGGCATAGCCAATCCTCATAGCCAGTCAGCCTGAGAGTCAGCCCCACCCACAGACATGTCAAAAGCATTCAACGCTCAATGACAACAGGAAAATACACACAACACAGACTAGGAACACTCCTGGAACACGTGCACAGGTGATCAGGGAGACTGCACCATTATACCACACAGGACACATACTACATAAGGCCACCCAGCAAAGACTGAGAGACATAAGAGATCTACCTAATACATAGAAGCAAACACAGATAGGCTGTCAAAGTGAGGAAACAAAGAAACATGTCCCAAGTAAAAGAGCAGGAGAAAATTCAAGAAAAAGGACGAAATGAAATAGAGGCAACCAACCTACCAGAGATAGGTTTCAAAACATAGGTTATATGAATGTTTAAAAAAACTTAGGGAGAACTTCAACAAAGAGAGCATAGTAAGCATAAAGAACATAGAAACCATAAAAAACAACCAGTCAGAAATAAAGAACACAATAACTAAAATGAAGAATACACTAGAAGGAATCACCAAAAGATTAGATGAAGCAGAGAACTTAATCAGCAATTTAATAGACAAGGTGGCAGAAAAACCAATCAGAACAACAGAAAGGTAAAATAATAATAATAGTACTAATACTACTACTACTAATAATAATAGTTTAAGGGACCTTTGGAACAACATCAAGCATAACCCCATTCGCATGATAAAAGCACCAGAAGGAGAAGACAGAGAGCAAGGGATCAAAAACTCATTTGAAGAAAAAATGATGGAAAACTTCCCTAATCTGGCAAAGTAAATAGACATACAAGTCCAGGAAGTGCAGAGAGTCCCAAACAAGAAGAACCAAAACAGTCCCATACCGAGACACATTATAATTTAAATGGCAAAGGTTAAAACCAGACGGAATCTTAAAGGCAGCAAGAGAAAGACAACTAGTTATTTACAAGGGAGCTCCCAAAAGACTGTCAGCTGATTTCTCAACAGAAACTTCTCAACCCAGAAGGGAGTGCCAGGAAATATTCAAAGTGATGAAGAGCAATGGCCTACAACCAATACTACTCTACCCTGTAAGGCTATCATTTAAAATTGAAGGAGGGATAAAGAGCTTTCCAGACAAGAAAAAGCTAAAGGAATTCATTACCACTAAGCCGTATTACAAGAACTATTAAAGGGACTTTTTTAAGAAGAAGGGGAAAAGCAAGCAAACAAAACAAGTTGAAAAATATGAACAATAAAATGGCAATAACTATGGAACTATCAATAATCACTTAAAATATAAATGGATTAAATGTTCCAATCAAAAGACATAGGGTAGTCAAATGGATAAGAAAACGGGACCCATGCATGTGCTATCTACAAGAGACTCACCTCAGATAGAAACATACACATAGACTGAAAGTAAAGGGATGCAAAAAGATATTACATGCAAATGGAAATGAAGAAAAAGCTGGGGTAGCAATATTTATATCAGAACAAAATAGATTGTAAAATGAGATTATAACGAGACAAAGAAGGACATTACATGATAAAGGGATCAATTCAACAAGAGGACATAACCTTAGTAAACATCTATGTACCCAACATAGGAGGTCCTAACTATGTAAAACAAACGTTGACTGACATAAAAGGAGAGATCAATAGTAACAAAATAATAGTAGGGGACTTTAGTACTCCATTGACTCCAATGGACAGAGTTTCTGGATGGGAAATCAGAAAGGAAACAGTGTCCTTTAATAACACACTAAACCAGATGGATTTAATTACTATTTTGATAGCAGCAGAATATGCATTCTTTTCAAGAGCACATGGAAATTTTCCAAAATAGACCATATATTAGGCCACAAAACAACTTTTGATAAATTTAACAAGATTGATATCATATCAAGTGTCTACTCTGAACACAGTAGTATGAAACTAGAAATCAATTACAAGAAAAAAACTGAAAAAATGCACAAACAAATATAGGCTAAATAACATGCTACTAAACAATGAATGGGTTAACATAAGATCAAAGAAGAAATAAAAAGATACCTTGAGACAAATGAAAATAAAACACAATGTCCTCAAATCTATGGGACACAGTAAAAGTATTTCTAAGAAGGAAATTCATAGCAATGCAGGCAGATAGCAAGAGACAAGAAAAATCTCAAATAAGCAACCTAACTTTATATCGAAGGGAACTGGAAAATAAAGCAAACAAAGCCCAAAGTGAGTAGAAGGAAGGACATAATAAAGATCAGAGCAGAAATAAATGAAAGAGAGGCTCAAAATACAGTACACGAGGTCAATGAAACCAAGAGCTGGTTCTTTGAAAAGAGAAACAAAATTGATAAAATTTTAACCAGACCCAGAAAGAAAATAAAACAAGAACACCCAAATAAATAAAATCACAAATGGAAGAGAAGTGACAACAGACACCACAGAAATATAACAAATTTAAGAAAACACTATGAGCAATTATATGCCAAGAAATTGGACAATCTGGAAGAAATGGATAATATCCTAGAAGCATACAATCTTCCAAGGCTGACTCATGAGAAAACAAAATCTGAAGTGACAAATGACTGCTAATGAAATCAAATCAGTAATCAACAAGCTCCCAACAAACAAAAGTCCTGGACTAGATAATTTCACAGGTGAATTGTACCAAAAATTCAAAGAAGAATTAACACCTATTTTTCTCATACTATTCCAAAAAATTCAAGAGGAGTGAAGGCTCCCCATCTCATTATATGAGGCCTCCATCCGTGATTCCAAAACCAAATAAAGATATTACAAAAAAGTAATTGATAGGCCGATATCCCTGATAAACACAGAGACAAATAACTACAACAAAATATTAGTGAACCGAATTTAGCAATACATTAAAATAATCATACACCATGATCAAGTGGAAGTGGGATTAACTAATGTTAGGCAAGGTTGGTTCAATATCCACAAATCAATTAATATGATACACCACATAAACAAAGTGGAAAATAAAAATTGTATGATCATATCAATAGATGCACATAAAGAGTTTGACAAACTCCAGCATAGATAAGAACTCTCAGCAAAGTGGGAATAGGGGTAACATATCTCACCATAATAAAAGTCATACATGACAAACCCAAGCTAACATCATACTCAATAAGGAAAAGCTAAAGGCATTATCCTTAAGATCAGAAACAAGAAAGACAAGGATGTCCACTTTCAACACTTTTATTTAAAGTAGTACTGGAAGTCCTATCCACAGCAATCAGACGAGAAAAAGAAATAAAAGGCATCCAAATTGGAAAGGAAGAAGTAAAAATGCCATCATTTTCAGATAACATGACATTATATATGGAGACCCTCAAAGAAGATTCCAACAAAAAACTGTTAGAACTAATAAATGAATTCAGTAAAAGTAGCAGGATACAAAATCAATATTCAGAAATCAGTTGCATTTTTATATACCAACAAAAATTATCAGAAAGAGAAATTAAGAAAACAATCACATTTACAATTGCATCAATATAAAATACCTAGGGATAAATTTAACCAAGGGAGTAAAAGACCTGTACTCAGAAAATTATAAGATATTGATGAGAGACATTAAAGAAGATATAAATGTACACACCAAAAAATGTATACACATTTTAAGAAAGGAAAAAACTGTATTAAATGTATGCTGATGGTAACCACTTTGAGCACCTCTTGTAATTGCAGAAGTCAAACGTGACTTGTATTCATCTTTTGTTATCAGTATATACTGAGTATTACAATTTTAATATAGTCAATAATATTGTAATAACTATGTACAGTCAGATGGCTTATAGACTTACTAGAGTTATCACTTTGTGAGGTATATAAATGTCCAATCACTCTTTTGTTTTGTACACCTCAAACTAATAAAAAAGAAAATGAAACAGAATAGGAGTTAGTCGAAAAGATTTATGTATAAAGAACCTATTATTTATTATTTATTTTCTGTTAATAGTAGTTGATCGGATTAAGCAGACACACTATTTCTGAGTTTGTTCATTCCTTCAACAAATTATTTCCTGAGTGCTGCCTACGTGCCAGGTACTGTGTTAGGCGCTAGGATATATAAGTGAAGAATGATTCCTGCCCGCAAGGGGCTTAAAACTCAATGAAGGGGACTTGCTGGTTATTCTGTTTGCCTCCCTTGCCTGTCACTCTCCTCTTCTCCCACACTTTTTGCCTTGCTTTGTGTACAGCCAACTGCATCCTTTGGGCTTGCAAACTGGCTTCTGTTTGCCTCCAGTCACGGGAGCCATAAGAGGAGATCAGAAGGCATGCAGTAAAAGAAGTGAGGATATGAATTTCTCTATGCTTTCCTCAGTTATGTTGTTTTAATGCATCTCTTCATGACGACAGTGACTACAGCTCCTGTTGGGTGTCCCCGGGCTCACTCCATATCTTCCCCTGTTTCTGCTTCTGATGACACTATCTCCCCCACCCCTGCTCAATTTGGCTTATGGATGAGAATGACTTCTTGCTATCACTAGTCTATTAATGCCTCAGTTTCTTTTCTTGATCCTCTTAACTCTGCTCAAAAATCTTTAATTTAAGCCTTTACTAAGCTCTGTTGAACCATCTGAGTTGTATCCTGTTTCCAGCTGGATTCCTGACTGATACAGAGACATTTTTGAAAGTAGATAAACACACAAGTTTTAAATAATTTAAAACCGTATTACTGTATTAAGGGTTATGAAGAAAAAAATACAAGTATTGAAATAGAGAATGATAGGGTGAGTTATAAAGTAGTCACAGATGACCTCTTAAGAAGGTGATATTTAAGTGAGACTAGAGGATAAGTAGGAGCCAGCACGGAAAGAACAGGGACGAGGGCTCCCAGTAGAGAGAATAGCAAGTGCAAAGTCTTGATAGAAAAGAACGTGATATGCTCTTGGTTATAATACCCTATGAGGAATACTTGGTTGAAACACTCCATGTGGACAGAATGAGTGGGAAAATCAATTTGAGTAGCAAAGTCTTGACTGATATCTAGTGACAAATACTAAAGTTCTTGGACAGACAAAAGTTCACCCGAGAACCATGTAATTGTTAAAGTGGCAAGCAGTTCAGGTGAGCTGTGGGAACTCAGCAGATGCTCAGCTATTAATTTGAAATTGCTGTGGTCATGTTGAGATGCAATCATTTTCTACTCCACCTAATTATGTGCTGTAAAGGCATTAACATATGTAAAAATGTTATTCTTTGACCTCATTTGCTTTCATCAGAATGGTGGGTTAGTTTTTAGGTAGAAATAGATCTCTTCATAGCATTTTAAAAAATCATACTTGTGACACTTCCCTGAAAGAATATCAAATGAATAACAGAGACTCTTTTGTCAGAGACTGTGTATCTTCATCTTACATTTAATTAATTAATCTGGGGTGGTGTAGGGTCAGGGAGTAGCAAAAAAGGAGTGGAGAAGTTGGAGAAAATAAATCATTAAAATGACATATTTTGACTGTTGGATCCTACCTACGACGAAATGATCAATTTATTAAGCATATTTCAAGACTTCCAAAAGCAAACACGTCTAATAAGCTTGCCTGGAGAAATTTCCCAAATTGTTTTTTTCTCTATAAATCTATTTCTCTAATATGTTTTACAATATGACCTCTCTTTGTTTGTGGCTTTAGTGCAAATATTGGCATTTAAGGATTATTTAACTGTAGGATATACTAAAACCTTTGGCATAGAACCAAAATAAATTCCTTTGTATTTATCAGAATTAAGCTGCTTACTCTGGACATTTCCAGGCATACTGGACACCATAACATGGTAAACGGTGAAAAAGAAGACTTTTAAGGTATTATTCAATTATGTGCATTTAACTAATATCTTTGTGTTTGCAAGGCTTCCTCAATTATCTACCCAAATACCTCCCAATGAATTTTAAGTTCTTGAAATATATTTCTACTCATAGGCATCTTTTACTTAAAAGAATGACTACACACTATTTATTTTATTTTCAGTTTATTATGATCCTGCTTCTACTTAGGTTTTAGTAGAATTGCACATGCATGTTATTTCAAACTTTGTTGAAATTAGAAAATATAGTGTTTACTATGTTCATGCCCTAAACTTCCTCTTACTAGCTAAATTTCTTATATTTACTAATATTTTCCTCACCCATAAACTAAACATACTTTAAGCACATTTATATAGCATAGTTTATCTCTAAGTACTTTATAGTTATGCTGTGGGACTAGCTCAGCACAACTGAAGTTAAATGATTAGTAACTCTGATAGAGATGCAGTTATGCAAATTATAATTATAGAGTCTAGAAAGGGCTCTGAGGTCTTATCACCCTTAAAAACCAAACAAACAACAACACTCTGTTTAAAATAAATCAGACTACTCTAATCAAATACAATAAAAATTCCACTCCTGCGTCTATGCCCAATACTCGTATTGTAAACATCACTGACAAGTAATTATATATTACAGGATTTAAACTCTCAGAAATAGAATCACTGAGTATAGCAGATATTAAAGTATGATGTAAGTCATCTTTCTGATGTGGGGAATAATTATATGTTGTACATATTGACAGCTTATGCTATCATGTTATTATTTCAGGAGATACTGAAGTAATGAATTGGCTCACTGTAATTATTATCTTTATGATATTTATATTCTTGCCTTATTATATCTTATCAGAATCTATATACATGAGGAGTAGATAGAGCCTTATCTTTTTATCCTCTTTTTATTCACTTTATTGATGAATAAAATTTAAGAATAATATTGAAATTTTAAGACACTTAAGCAGAGATACAATGTTCTTTCATTTAAAGAAGTTTCCTTTATATTAAAATAGCAAAACTACATACATTATTGTTCAAATAAATGACTAAAAAGATAATGATTATTGATTATTTTGTCAATTCCCATTTGCCCCCTTCTAAAAAAATGAATAGACACCAAGGAGATTCTGGAAAAATAAAACCTAGTGAAATAAATGATTCAAAAATAAGTTATGTCACATTTTAATAAACAATTGTCTAATTATGGAAGAATATGTACTCACTTGCCAAGTGCAAAGCACTCCATCTTAACAGTTGTTCCCTTAGCAGCTGTAACTGTAAAAGGAAAATGGACCTCAATTTTCGGCTCGTATTCTCCCATCACACCTAGGAAATAAAGAATAGCCTTTAAGCATAAAATGAATGTCACAATTTCTTTTCAATTTTGGGGATGGTTACATTGAAAAGCACTGTGGTTTGCTTGTTAATGTCTGTTTGATGACTGCTAAATTTTTGATGTGTTGAAATAAGAAGTACATTTAGACTTAATCATCATGATGAAATCTTTGTCTTTCCTTAAGAATTGGATTTCATGTATATTCATATATTTTAAAATAATAATTATTTAAAGTGTTAATCAACACTGATAGTTTAGGTATTGATTATGTTACAGAGGAAATAAATAACTATGAGCATTTCCCATGCTACATAATTGTTGGTTTTTCAAAACATATGTAAAGGTATCCAAACTTTATCAATGTCAAATGAGTGAACACTTATGTACTAAGTGAACATATATTTATTGAATATCTATAATATGCAAGCATTTTGCTCGGCACTCATTGTGAGTGTTACAAAGATAAATCAGCCAAGGACTGTGCTCTCAAGCACTCGACAAGTGTATTCTTAAACAAAGAAACAACATTTACTCAAGTATGAAACAAGAGCTATATGTCAGAATAATTGTAATGTACGGAAGAAAGTGATGAGTGCCATAAATGAGGTATCCTTAAAGTATTATGTACATTTGAGAGGATTATAAGGGTGGTTAGGATTTGTATAGGTAGGGAAAAGATAGAAGAGAAAATAAGTGGAATTGTAGGAGCAAAGACAGGGAAATGGGAAATCACCAGAAATAAAAATATCAGTTTTTCTGGCATGTTGGAATGTGAAGGGAAATGATACTAGGCAAATTTGGAAACATAAATGGAGGGCCTTGATTAAATAAGACATTCAAACTTTAATCTGTAAGTAAACTGAAGCCACAGGAGTTTTGAGTAAGGGAAGGGCATATGTATGTATGTGTGTGTGTGTGTGTGTGTGTGTGTATTTACACACATATATATGAATTGGAGTAGAGACTGGTAAATCAGGTACATTATTTCAATAATGCAAGGTGGAAATAATAACGGCCTGGACTTAAATTATGGTAGTAAAAAAAGAGAAAAGACAGTAGATGGGAAAAACCATGACAGAATGAAACTTGGTACACAATATGGTGCTCAGCATAAATGTATGGGCCTCACCAATAATAACACTGAGGTTTCGAGCTTGGGGAGTTGGGTGAAGTTAATGAAAGAAAAAAAACAACACACACTACAGTAGGAAAGCTGATGACTTTCATTTTAGGAGTACTTAGTTTGTTACCTGTAAGATATTCAGAAGAAAGGATCTGACCAAATAATGCAACAAGAGAAGTAAGCTCGAGGTGAGTTCTGGACAAGTAATCTGAACTTAGTATTATCATTCAGAGATGGCAGTTGAAGCCATGAGATTGGACAGGGCTTTCACCCATCAAAAACCAGAGCACTGGCTGATGCCTGATGAATTCCAGTGCTAGTGCCTTCAGGCAGTTATAGAGCTAATTTCCTTCCAAAAACAAGTTTTAGGAAATCCCTCTGTGTAAAGCACCACAGATGACACAGTTATGAGTTAGCACAGATGCTTCTCTGAGGAGCTTGTATGTGTGTGTTTGGCAGTGTCTGTATTTACACACATATTTGCATGTACAGGTCTGTGTGCATGTATAGCTCTGTGTGTATGTCCTTTGTGTATGCGTTTGGGATGAGAAAGGAGAGGAGAGAAAGAAACCCAGATAGAGTAAGATAAATGGTCTAAGATATGCAGCTAAGATGCACTTGATATGGAAAGGCAGAAAAGTTTATCTTTGACAAAGAAAATCTTTATGCCTGCGTTCATTGATTGCTTGATTGATTGATTGATTTTAGATGGGCTTTGAAAGAAGAATGTGGAGAACTTTAGATGGAAATTATTTAAGTTCACTAAGGACAGAAAGCTTATCTTTGCTTTTTATTTTATTTTTTGCTTTTTATTTTATTTTTTTTATTTTGTGAAGCAATCATATAGAGAAAATATCACTGGCTTCTGGACCTGCTCTGCTAATGACTAGATGGTACCATCTCTGACAGGTCAGTGACCTCTGTGTCTCATTTGTTAAACTATAAAGTGAGGGCATAGAAGAGAATTACCGTTAATGTAATGTCCTGTTCTGGTAGACTAACTCCTCGGTTTCTTTCTAGTCTTCGGTTCACTGTGCACCAAGAGCCTGACATTTAGCAAGTGAACTGACTGATTAGCACTATCCTCTCACTCAGAACAGATGGTAATGCGTAAGCACTACTTCTCTATCTCTTTCTCAACGATTTCCTCTTGTACCTCTTTTTTTTTATGTCCTCCTCCTGCCCTCTCCCCACACTTTCCAACTTCCTTTGTTTATTTCCTCATGTCTTCTTTTTTCCCTATGTCTCTCCTGAATTGCAAGATGTGCCCTGCTAGAGACACGTGGCTGAGCGTATCCAATGATGAGAAGTTTATCTTTAGTGCCCTTTTAACTTGTAAGCCCCATATGAAGACTCCTGGACATCCGGTCTAGTGACCTGTGCACACCTGAAGCAGGTCCTAAAGTCAGTTTCTGATCTCTCATCTGCTTTTCACTTTGATTCTGTAATATTCTGTTTCTTGTCTGCCTGTGAAGTGGATGATTTAGTAATACACAATTTACCATGATGCTTACCTAATGCCCAATATCCTTATTAAACCCAATATCATATGTGCACAAGTTCCTGTGAGTGCTAGCAGTTGTTGAGTGCTGTAGACTGTTGTAAAAGGGCAGTGAAAGTCAGGCTGAATTTAGAAAATATTTCTATATGATTAGTTTTAGTAAATTGTTTAAAGCGGTTTCAGAAGGGACTTGCATCTCCAAAGCTCCAGTAATTTGTTTTGATTTATTTTCCTATAATAAATAAAGTTTCCCCTTAGAATGAACTTTTATATTAATAGTTTTGTATTATTTTTATTAAAGAGGGTCCCTCCCATAATTGTACTACATTTCAGGCCCTCCAAAACCTGGATCTGTGGCCTTATAATGCCAAGGTATTACTGATATTATTGGCTAATAAGAGCCATATCCATGTATTCTCTCTCTTCTCTTCTAGGTAATGTTTGTGATTGCAAAGAAGATATTCTTTTAAAGCTTTCATCCTTAAAAATGACTCAAAGGATAGGCACTCCTGGCCATATGTAGAAAGTAATATTGTCCAGGTGGGGCCTTCTGGTGTTTCTCAACTGATTCCCATTGGGCCAAAGACATCACTAAGCCTCACTCCAGAGCCTAAGAGATTTGCCCATATCTGAAGTAGATATTAAAAATAAAATCAAAAGGTTTGAATAAGAGGCTTCACATTATATTACCTAATTTGAGCTGTACTGTAAGAAGTAACCGGTTCTTTTTAATTTTACTCTGATAGTTATGATCTAAGGATAGATTAGAAACTCCTTAGCTAGGTCTTGCTCTTTAACAATTGATTATATTCAGGAATTAAGTTTTGCTTTATGTTTCATGGGATAATTATGGTAGAACTAAAGTTTTCTTCAGCTTAATTTATCTTCTTTCTTTTCAAGATGAGAGAGCTAAGAGTAAAAGGGGTCAGGTAAATGGCACAAGATCGTATAGAAAACCATTGGTGAAAACGGGGCAGAAATACGAGTTTTCAAATCTTAAGTCCATAGCTATTTTTTTGACATCACTCTGTTGGGGAATTTCAGAGTATACCAGTCCAGGAATACCACATCTACTACATCAATCACTGATTGTCTAGCTTGGCTACTTGGTTTATTTCAGCTGCAGCTTTTAGTATCTCAAGTCATATGAAGCTTACTTTTCATTTCTTTTGTTGGACAGGGTTTGATAATAAAAGTAAAGGGAAATAATCCAACATATCTCTTTTATTTTTTGATAGCCCCTAATAGTAAGCTAAATATGTTCAAGAAACACTGTACTGTGTCTTCATCTCTTTCCCTACACCTGTCTCTTTTGGATTAGGTGGCTGCCCTACATTGGAATTACATGGCATTAGAATTAAATGACCTTAATTAGTAATAAACAGAAGCCTTCAGCTGATAGCACATTACTCTTCTTCTATGTCTTCATGGTTGTTGATTTCTTATTTATTCCAGTTACTTACAAAGAGCTAGGGTCCTTTTCCTTAAGTGGAATACAATTTAGAGCAGTATTTCTCCGACTGTGCTGCCAATGACAGAGAGCTAAGGACATCAGAAAAATAGGAAAGAACTTACTAAAATTTTAGGCTATAGGGTTGAAATCCAAGCCTAGTGATAAATAATCTTTGAAGATGGGGGTACAGACTCTATATTTAATAATATCTCTTAGTGATTTTATGTACATTAAATAAATTTAGTTGTAGTGAGAAATGCAACAAAGAGATAGCAAACATAAAAAAGGATATAGAGACCATAAAAAAGAACCAGTCACAAGTAAAGAACACAGTAATGGAAATGAAGAACACACTAACAAGAATCACCAGCACACCAGATGAAGCAGAGGATCGAATAAGCAATTTGGATGATAAGATAGCAGATAACACCCAATCAAATAGCAAAAAGGAGAAATAATTTTTAAAAATGAGGATAGTTTAAGAGACTTCTGGAACACCATCAAGCGTACCAGCATTCACATCATAAGAGTACCAAAAGGAGAAGAGAGCGAATAAGAAACTGAAAAACTATTTGAAGAAATAATGACTAAAATCTTTCCCAACTTGGTGAAGGAAATAAACATAGAAGCCCAAGAAGTAAAGAGAGTGGCAAACAAGATGAACCCAAAAAAGCCCACACCAAGACACATCATAATTAACATGGCAAAGTTTAAACACAAAGAGAGAATCCTAAAAGCAGCAAGAGAAAGGCGAATTCTTGTAGTTAATTATAAGGAAGCACCCATAAGATTGTCTGATTTCTCAACAGAAACTTTGCAGGCCAAAATGGATGGGTATAGAATATTCAACACGATGAAAACCAACAACCTACAACTAAGGTTACTCTACCCAGAAAAGCTATCATTTAAAATTGAAGGACAGATAAAGAGCTTCCCAGATAAGAAAAAGCTAAAGGAGTCCATCACTATCAAGCTAGTATAACAAGGAATGTTAGAAGGACATGTTTAGGGTGAAAAAAAAAGCTAAAAATATGAATAATAAAATGGCAATAACTACATACCTATTAATAATGACTTCCAATATGAGTGGATTAACTGCTCCAATCAAAAACATAGAGTGGCTGAATGGGTAAGAAAACAAAATATGTATGCTGCCTAGAAGAGACTCACTTCAGACTGAAAGACATACACAGACTGAAAGTAAAGGGATGGAAAATGTTATTTCATGTAAATGGAAACAAAAACAAAACAATGAGTATTACTGGGGTAGTATACCAGACAAAACAGACTTTAAAACAAAGGCTAAAACAAGACACAAAGAAGGACCAAACAATCCACTTCTGGGTATTTATCTGAAGAAAACTAGCACGTTACTCTGAGGGGACGTGTGCATCTATATGTTCATTGTAGCATTGTTTACAGTGGCCATGATTTGGAGGCAGCCTGGTACATCGATGGATGACTGAATAAAGAAGAGGTGGTATGTATATACATTGGAATATTGCTCGGCCATGGAAGGGAATGGGGTCTTGCCATCTGTGGTGGCATGGGTGGACCTGGAGGGTATTAGGCTGAGTGGAGTATGTCAGACAGAGAAAGACCAATGCCATATGATTTCATTTATATGTGGAATCTAAAGAACAAAATAAATAAACACACAAAACAGAAACACACTCATAGATATAGAGAACATTTTGATGGTTGCCAGATGGGCGGGGGGTTAAGGGCATGGATGAAAAAGGAGAAGGTATTAAGAAGTACAAATTGGTTGTTATGCAGTAGTCTTGGGGACGTAGGGTATAGTATAAGGAAAATAGTCAATAATATTGTCATAACTATGTATAGTGTTCGATGGGTACTAGATTTATAGGGGTGAAAGATAAAGTGGTTAGGGTACAGGATGAAAAAGGTGAAGGAATTAAGAAGTACAAATTGGTAGTTACAAAATAGTTATGGGGATATAAAGTAAAGCGTAGGGAATATAGTCAATAATATGGTATGTATAGTGCCAGGTGAGTAGGGTAGTACACTAGTCAGGGAGATCACTTTTTAAATTATATAAATGTCTAACCACTATGCTTTATATCTGAAATATTGAATGTCAACTGTAATTGAAAAATTAAAAAGGGGGGTAAAGGGTGAAGAGGAATAAGAGGTCCAAATTTCCAGGTATAAAACAAACAAGTCATGGGGATGTAATGCACAGGATAGGGAATATAGTCAATAATATTGTGATAGCATGGTACAGTGTCAAAAGGTTGCAGGACTTATCATGGTGATCACTACTTTGGGTAGATAAATGTTGAATAACTATGGTGTACACCTGAAACTGATAGAATGTATGAGCATGCTAACTATATTTTTAATAGAAATCTTTAAAAAAAGAAATTCAAAGTTAAACCTATATTGTTTCTTATTTTTATCTTATTATTTGTCATTTTTAGAATTAGAGTGGAGCAGACTTAAATGTCTGAAAAAAAATAGCACTCAGTGGATCTACAATTATATTGCATTAATTGGTGACTTGCCTTAACTGTAGGGCAAATTATATTCAATGTATATGTACAAGTACTCAAACCAGAGCTGGGGTTTTTTGTTTGTTTGTTTGTTTTTTGATTGCCTGAAGATCAGTTCTGATTGGTCAGTGTCCGTGTGATAACAGTAAAATGTTTTAAGTGACATTTCTATATGATACTCATAGTAATACTCATTTCTATGGTCAAGAATTTATGTCCAGTAAACCTTAAAAATTTATCTTAGCACATGAGTTTAAAAGGTTTGGTTGATCATTTTCTTATATACAGATAATGGGCATTTATTTGTTTGTCTTCAACATCTTTGCCAATTGTACTCAACATCTGTTTCTTTTCTTCTAAGAATAGCAGCTATATTCTCAGTGTTCCTTTTTCTATTTTTTAAATCAAAGTTTATTGGGGTGACAATTGTTAGTAAAGTTCTTTTTGGAAAATGTTTCGTCCATCTTTTCTAACCATGTGCGTTGAATGGGAGCTATTGTCTTCTTCTAACTTCTGCCTTCCTGGCTGTACTTATTAACTTTTTGTGGGCATCAGATTACCCCACGGCCCTGTACCCAAGCCTGGCCAGTCAGATTACCCCACGGCCCTGTACACAATGTTCATTTCATGGATGGGCAATTGAGGCTGGGATTTTTGAATTAGAGACAAGGGAATCCAAGTCTCAGTTCCTCCTTTGTGGCAAAAATAGCCTGCACGTTTGAGAGACCTGAAGCTTTCACTAATAGAGGGAGTTAATCTGCCATTGAAGAGAATTAAATCAATTTAGACAGAATTAAGCCTATGTAGATAGAGGAGAGATGGAAAGAATACTGGTAACATGTCAGTTCTACCCAAGTTTTAATATCTTGCTTGTTTCTCAGTTAAACAAAGTGAATTTTATATTTTGCTTAAATTATATCAAGTTGGGTTTCTCAGTTGCAACCCAAAGAGTTCTGACTTTATATACCTTATTGTGCTCAGCATAACCAGCGGTGACCCAATGTCAGGTTCTATCTCATAACCTACCTGGATTCCGAGTCTATCATATTCTAAATTAGGCATAGGACAAGGTGGAGTGGTGGCGAGACAGGTGCCAAGACAAATCAATATATACGATTTGTCCTATTTTTAAACATCATACCTTTTAATAGAGAATGCGAATTCTAATAGAGAATACAATACATTATATATCTCCTAATAAAAGAGGATAAATGAAATAAGAAAAGTACAGATAAAGAATTATGGGAGTTGAGAAGAAGAAATTATTGACTAGGAAAATTGAGGAAAATGGGGGAACTGCTTTAAGTGAATTGTGACAACGGGACTGGAATTAAAGATGTAACGGTGGAGGTTTAGTAACTGTCAGCTGGAAGGGACAGTGTTAGTACAGTGAGATTCTATCTAAAATCTTATCAGAAATTTAATTTTGTTGCATTGAGCACGAAGGAGTAGTGAGAGAAATTTCAAAGATAATTAAGGTTATAAATAATATCTAGGAATATTATATTTTATTATTCACTTGTTAAGATGCCTCAGGAGTGTCTTGATAAATTTGCATGAACACTCATTTAGAAAAATAATTTCAACAATCAATAAGCATCTGATTTTATTTAAAGATGGCACCTGGAGTTAATTATAAATACACACTGTAATCAGTGATTACATATTGGTAAATTGAACAAAATAAATGTAATCAAAATGTACCTAGGATAAATATGAAAATGAAGGACCTATGCAATGTGGTTTGTACATTATGATTTGCATATTAAAGTGTATTGAAATTATTTAATAAAATGTTTTGGGGATTTTCTTTTATTTAACCAGAAATATATGTGATATCAGAGTTCCCTTCATTATTTTTAGTTTATAGTATTTGAGTTTCAGTATGTTTCACTTCTAATTGTTGCTTATTTTTTATTGTCTTTAGTATGAATTTGCATATAAATGTATATTTATTGTGCTATGTAAGCCTCTTGGTAAGTAAAGAAAGACTCAAATAAATAATAACAATAAATATTGATGATAATAATAATAATAATGAGAGAGAGGAAAAAAGATAATGAATAAATTGCTCACATTATGTCTACAGGTATTATGATGTGTATGAGACATGTCACTTACTAATCTTTTCAGGATATATTAAATATGAACCAGTGAATCATAGATAAATGATGCAAATCATAACTCTAGACCTGGCTCTGTTGAAACATTAAGATAATCACAGATCTCTTCTGGATGTGTTTACTTATATATAATAAGAAAACTAATGTAACTGAGGGTTTAGCAACCTAGTGATATTTTAGGAATTATATATGGTATATTAATATATCCCTCCTACTGTATTAAAATAAATTAAAAGTTGCAGGCTTTGGAAATTTTAATCATTTAGAAAAGTGTCCAGATGTCTTCTTTTTAATTCCCTAATAAGCCTCTGATAAGTAAATATTTTACAAGCCTAGATAAATAGACAACATATTGTTTTCTCACTTCAAAAAGTATATATTACTCTAAATCATAGTTTCTTGAGGTGAGTCATTGTTATGTAAATAAAGGGATTGAAGTATTCCCTGATAAGAGGAAATAAATGACTTGTGTTATCTTCAAATAAATGCACCATTATGAGTATTATTTATCTAGAGAGATTGAAAAAAACTAGAGAGGTTTTTATGTTAGGAGATGTTTTTCATCACTATTATATATATTCTGAAAATCAGAGAAACCAATAGATTTTTTTCCCCATTCCCAAGCATCAAGAATAAATTGATCAAGGCTCTGCTTCACACTGTAATTTCTTCCCTATGATTACCAACCGAATTTTAAGATGTATTTTGTTCTCCTGTTCTGGACACTGTGATTTCAGGAAATATACCCATCTCTTCCACCATCATCTGAAGGCTCATTCCATGTGTATTAATAACTTGGAAAAAAAATTATAAAAGTAAAGACTAAAGAAAGCAACTATATATTTTTTTCTGAAGAAACACATAAGCTCCCTAGCAGTAAACCAACAGGCTAGATAGAGCAAATTTGAAAAATTTGATAACGAAGGGTTGAATGTTCACTTTGACTGAGAAGTATGTTGAAACGTTTTCCTTTTTTAGAGAAATAAATATGCTTGCCATTTTCATAAATATCTATTCACAAATAAAATTACAGAAACTTCTCTATAAATATACCTACCTAACCAAATCCATATATAGTTTTACAATAATTCCATCACAGTCATATGTTGCATAATGATGTTTCAGTGAATGATGGACCCCATAAACAATGGTGGTGTCATAAGATTATAATGGAGCTGAAAAAGTCCTATCACCTAGTGATGTCATAGCCATTCTAATGTCACAGCACAAGACATTACTGATGTGACTGTAGTGATACTGGTGTAAACAAAATCTACTGCCCTGCCAGTCGTAAAAAAGTATCGCACATACAGTTATGTATAGAACATAACACTTGATGATAATTATAAACCACTATGTTTCTGGTTTACATATTTACTATACAATCCTTTTTCTTATTATTTTAGAGTATACTATTTCTACCTTTTTCTACTATACAATAGTATGCCATGTTATGCTGGCAGCAGCCTCAATATATCTTGATTGCATCATTTTCTCTTGTGCTTGATTTAATCTCATGTTGTTTTGTACAGTAACATGCTGTACAGGTTTGTAGCCAAGGACAGTAGGCTATGCCATAGAGACTAGGTGTGTAGTAGGCTATACCAACTGGATTGCTTAAGTATATTCTATGATATTCACACAACAACGGAATCACCTAACAAGGCATTTCAGAACATATCCTCAAGTGGCACATGATTGTATTTATGAGTTCATTTAAATGAGTTTAAATTAGTTCATTTAAAATTGGGTGACATTTTTTATTTTAAGTTTTCTTTGATTTTGTTAAGTGTGTAAGTGTGTGTGTGTGTCTGTTTATGCTTCTATGCATGTGCCTTTAGAATATGAAAATAAGAGAGAGAGAGAGAGAGAGAGAGAGAGAGAGAGAGAGAGAGAGAGAGAGAGAGAGAGAAATTTGGTACCTGCTAAAAATTTTGGTACTTTGACTTTTATTAGACGTCTTTAAGATCTATGTGAACATAATGACAGATCACCTATTGAATGAACTAGGGTCCTCTTTTCTACAGCCAAGGACCCTTCTAGTTTGACAGGACCCAGTAATGGTGAATTATCACACTAAAACTAACTCAAACAGAAATTAGAAATATAATGCTTCTGAATGACATATTAATGCTCAATCCAATACAATAATTAAATGCTTTGAAGATCTATAAATCGTTCTATCTTCTACCCTAATCAGAGTTACTTCTTTTCTATTGTGATTTAATGAGAAATTTTATTTGTATACAATTCATTCAAATATTTGTTTCTACCAGAACATTTTTTTTCCATTAAAAAGAGAAAGTAAGAAGCTTCAGAACTATGGTGGACTTTCCTCATTTCATTAAACACATCAATCATAAGTTGCTAGATCCACAGTCCTTTCTATAAGAAACAAAGGGCATTCAGTGAGATAACAAAAATCAGGTAAAGGTGAGGCAAGGTAAAACTAAGTTATGGATTCAGCCACTTCCAGTCTCAGTCCCCATGAAGTCACGCCATATTCCAGACCCTAATCTTGGATTTCTGTAATATCATCTTTCTCATACCATGTCATATATTTCCTGAAAACAAAAAACTCTTACTTAGGTTCATTTGAGTGAACTTCTGTTCCCTGCAGCTACCTAGGACATTCACCCACACTACCATTTATTTCTAAATTTTTAACATTTTTCAGAGATATTTTTCCTTCCAGTAAAGTTTCTTACCCATAGCTGTCTATGTATTCATACTGTAATCACTAAGAAGTCAAGGAACTTAAAATATCCTGGAGGAATTAGTTCTGCCAGCTCAGTTGATCAGCTGTGTGGCTGTATAACTCAGAGAAAAACGTGACAAATGGGTTGTTTTAAAGTTTTGTTAAAAGCTTATTTTTACACTTTCACCTGCACAGATTGTTTTCTCGCTTCAGTCTTGTTATTGAGAATGCCCGCATGCCTGCTGTTAGCACTCACATTTGAGATGCTAAACATACCAGGCTCTTCCCTGATTTGCTCTGTAAACAATTCACGTATTTTATTTTACAAACTTTTCCTGACTTCAAATCTCTATGGATGATATGGTTCAAAAGATACATATTTCCAGGGAGGAATGCCAATTATCACAGCCTCATCACAGGACTTTATGTGCATTAAAGACTCTAGATGTAAAGAGGGGGAATAAACATTGGCTGAACATCTGCTATAAACCTGCTTCCTCTGTTATGTGTATGTAACTAAATTGGCATCTAAATCTTACAAATACAGCAAGGTAGATACTATTATATCTATCTTAAACAAGAGGAAACTGAGTATTGAAGAGGTTAAATAACTTCCTCAACATGACTGACAGGTAAGGGGTTCGAATCCAGGACTATATTAATTCTGAAGTTAGCTTCCCCTGATTGTTCTATGTTGCTTCCTAGGAAAAGTTCCTGATGCTTGCAAAGCACAATTCATTTAGTCATTCCCAATCTTTTTGACAACTAAGTTCTACTTCAAATATTACTTTTTCAGAAAAGTCTTTCCTGTCCCTCTACCACCTGCCCCACCCCACTCAACCATGTTAATGTTTTTCTCTCTCTGTCTGTCTCTATCTCTGTCTCTCTGTGTGTGTATATATGTGTATATATAGAGAGACTACTGTTATATACTCATATAGTACTCTGTTTCTCTACATATTATCTCTCTTTATATTATACTGTTTCTTTGAAAAAACCTAATTACAGTTACCACTAATTGTTCAATCTGACCACACCTGTATTCCTTTGATCAACATCTGCTTTCTCTTCTGTAAGCTTAACTAGGACTGGGGCCACATTGGTTCGATCCATTGTACCTTCAAACTGTACCTGGTACAAAATCAGTGCTCAAGAATATTTGATAACTGAATTAATCAATCTACTTGTCATCAACTATGTAGAAGATGTGTGATGCGTGACATAAGAACTGAGAATATTTTATTTTAAAGTATTTCAATGCTTATGTTCTTTTTTTCATTTTGAGGAAGATTTAAGGTAATTTTCTAATATGGAATTATAAAAATCTATATTTTGTTTTAAATTATTGTGATATGGTCATATGAGAATAAAATATTTTATGAATGAATCAAGTGGTAAAATCTCATCATTTTTCCATAATCTATTGTCAAGTTCTGTTAATTTGGTTTCTATAACATCTTTCCTGTCCATTCCTTTCCTCCTCTTCTGATTGTTATTACTTTATTTTGGAGTCCCTTTCATCCAGCTCATTAGCTTTGGCAATGTTGAGATCATTGATGGCATGAGTGGTGGTCACTAAAGCCTCACAGGATTAGATATAAGAGAAAATAGGAAAGACATTTGAGATAGAGTTTAGACAACTCTTGGAAGAAGGCCTGCTATAAAAGAGAGCTGAGAAAATACGATGTGAGCTGGAGAAGGATGTTGAATCAAGAAAAAGGTACTTGTAAGATGGTAAATATTCTAATATGTTTACTGATGAGAATGATGCAGTATGGAGGGAGAAAACGATGGGGGAAAAAAGAGGGTAACTACAGAAGGAAACACCTTAGATTAGGTAAGAGGGTATGGAATGTAGTACACAGAACTGCCGAAAACAGTACATTAGACATAATCAAGGTAAGGGAGCCCAAATATGTGATGAATTATAAGATGTCATGTTTTTTGCTGGAAAAATAAATGATATCGCAAATTTAAGGCAGAACAGACCTGCACTGAAAACTATGTGTTTTTTTTTTTTTTTCTATCCAGAGCTAACTGCATAGATACAACCATAAAGTGTATGAGACAAAGGTTGAGGTTGGGGTTAGAGATCTGCCAAGTGAGTAGAATGTAATAGAGTGGGGAGATACAGAGTTGAGATTCTGTACAGGAAAATGTTTATGAGTTACTGTGTAATCTAAGCTAGAAAGGGAAGACACTTGAGGACATGAGGGTTTGATGGACTGTGAAATAGTGGATTGATCAAAGGATTGGAGAGTTTAAGGGGTTGAAGAATTGTCTGAGTGAAAAGTGCTAAACAGAATTATTTGGACAGAAAGGAGGCTGTGGGCAGAGAGCTGTTTACTTAAAATTGCCTTTATCAAAAGGCAAAATGACTGGTAATGGCAAAATTCAGGCTATTACCTTTGCAATGGATGGCTAAGAATGGATGGAATCCAATTTCATGGGAAGCAAGGGAGTCAAGAAACTGAGAGGTCAGGGCATTGAATGGATCATCAATGTACATATGGATGTTCCCAAGACAGAATAACATCTCCTGTAAATGAGGTAGGTGGAACTTGGAAAATGAGAGATTATTGCAATAGAGTTGACTACAACTGCTGAAAAGCATGCTATGGATCTCTTTATATCCTAATGTCTACTTTCCTTGAATGTTCTAGTCCTAAATTACTTTTTCAGGTTTACCTCTCACACTCTTTCCCTTCATGCATCCAATATTCTATGTATCAGAAATGCTTGCTATTTTTAAAATATACTTTATCCTTAACTGATTATGAGCCTGTTGGTCTTTATCTAAAAATACATAAATTTCATTCTAGGCACAATAAAATTCAGTTTATCAATAAACTTCAAATTATATAGAAGAAGAAGGAGAAGGAGAAGGAGGAAAAAGAGAAGAAGAGGAAGAAGAGCCCTGAAAACCATCCCCCCTCCCATTAAAAACAAATCCTAAAAATCTTCTGTGAGTCCCCTCAGCAAGAAATCTTGTCCCCTTGATGATGGTTTTGTCCAGTAAGGCACCTAGACTAGCTATACATAAATAACTGTAATACAAGGTAGAACATAATTAGTATAGCTAGTCTTGGTACCTTACTGGACAAAACCATCATCATCAAACATGAACTCTCCTATCTAGCCCCATCCTATTCCTGAGTCTCCTTTAGTCTGCCTTGCTTTCTGATGTCTTTGTATCTTGTCCTTTGAACTCCCATGTTGTTCTAAGCAAACTCATCTTTCTGTACCACTGTTTCAATTACGCATTCTATCTGTTTGTCAAAAAGAAACCTGGATTTTCCATTATCATTTTTATTTGGTTTTCCTTAGTCAATAGAAGAATAGAGCATACTGTCCATCCGTTCCTTTTTCCGAAAAGCCATTCAACACTCCAGATCAACATTTGAATCTGTTGGTCTGTGCTTCTTACTAGAGTTATTGTCAGCAAACAAGCAAATAAAGAAACAACAAAGAATAAAAAACAAGAACAAAAAAATAAATTAATGCTAATTCCCTGCTTAAAGGACTCTGTTTACTCAATTGTTTTCAAAATAAAATCAGAAACCCCTAGCATTGCATTCAAACCCCTTAACAGTTTAGAAGTTACCAGGTGGTTAGTCTTCTATTTAGTGACTCCTCTCCTTACAAATCTCACACTATAGCCACACAATACTTTGCAACCACATATTTTTCCCTCTCTCTACAATTCTTTTAACTTTTTCTTTTATTTATAAACTTCCATTCAGCTTTCAAAATCATATTCAAATGTCATCTCTCCATTTTTAGGTGAATTGATTTAACTCTATTCTTTGTTTTCACAGTTGTAATCATTATTCTAGTGCATATCTCATTGTATTTTAATGACGTTTACTTCTCTATGTTCCTCATTGCAGGGTGGTTTCTAGCAATGAGAAAATGAAGTTTATTCTTCTTTGTATCTGCACTGCTTGACATAAATTGATTAACTTTTATCTGGCAGCATGCAACTCTTTGGGTCAGCTTGGATTCCATGGTCCATAAGTTTCTCCCATTGAATACTTGATTTCATTTTCCTATTAAAAATTTGATGTACAACTTGCATTGGTTTTGATAAACATTTTCTTTACTTCTCATTTGAAGTTTGAGAGTGTTTCAGGAGCAAATCAAGAAATTTCATAATATTCTTTCAGTATTTCTTATACATCTCTCTTCCTATTTCTTTCCATAGACATCTTTTAATTCAAGCTTTCACTATATTGATCTTGATCTCTAATACACTTGGCCCCTACTTCTGCTGTCTTTTCCATCCAATCCTTTCTGTATAAAGACTCCGGATTAATCTTTGTAAAATAACATTATCATCATTTATTTATCTTTCTTAAAAAAATTAGTCATTCCCCATTGCCTTATTGATGAAATTTAAACTCCTTATTTTAGCATAGAAAGCCCTAAAAATCTACGCTAAAGGTAACTTTTCAACTTGACTATAATAAGCCCACTACTCTGGTTAGACTTGTCTCTGAAATGGCACTTACTCTTTCATTTGTTATATTGAAGTTATCAACCTATACATTCATTCAAATACACTCCATTAACAAGACTGGATTAAGTTTCTTCTCCTCAAGTATGCCTTCTATAACCGCGGTAGACCACAATGATAAATCTATCCCCTAAGTTCTCATAGCGTTCACTATTTATACTTCCATCTCTACTTAGTCATTTTTTATTTAATGTTCTGTGTTTTCATGTGTTGTTTCTCTAACGCGATGGATAATTTAATGGTGGCTAAAGCCATGCTCTACACTTAGTTTTGTCTCATACAGGCTTGGATCATGGTAGGTTCACGTACATAGATAGTACTAGTCTATTACAAACCAAGTAATAAGGGCTAGATATTGAGCACCAATTATATATACAGCATAGATTGATGACTAATTCTCACATTCATTCAAGAATTTATCGTTAGTCAGGAATGAGAAAACATCATAAAACTTTCAGAATTTTCCCTAAATTCTCATAAGTAATTTCAAATTTTAATATCATTTGGAGAGAAAAACTGAATTTACCAGTTTTTAATTCTATATAGATGTATACATGTGTATATGACAAAAAGATATAATCTTTAAAAAAATGGGTTAATCCATTAATATACTATAGTATTATTAATTCTTTAGTCACTAAAGAGATTTATCTTAACTCTTTAACACTGATGAAATGGAGATTCTATCTTAAGCTGGTTAATGATGAGAAATAAATCACAATGTATTTGAGTTTTCACTTCTTTCTTTTCACAAAAAGAATCTATATATCTTGGAAAAGTACAACAATAGGACTACACTATAAGTGTACTTGTTATCCTTCTTTATCGAACACGTTATGCAATCTGAAGCCAAAGTAAAGGACAAAAGGAGTTTAACCCCAAATAAATATACAGTTGATCCTTGAACAATGCAGGGGTTGGGGGCACTGACCCCCTGGGCAATTGATAATCTGTATATAACTTTTGACTCCTCAAAAACTTAACTACTAATAGCCTACTGTTTACCAGAAGCCTTACCAATACCATAGCCCATTGACATGTATGTTATACTTTATGTGGTATATATTGCATTCTTACAATAAAGTAAGTTAGATAAAAGAAAATGTTATCAACAAAACTATCAGAAGGAAAAAATACATTTATAGTACTATATATACTTATTGAAAAAAAATCTACTTATAAGTGGACCCATGTAGTGTATAGTTTAAACTCATGTTGTTCAAACGTCCAATGTAATTGTTAAATATAACTATTCATACTAAAAAGCAACAGCAACTAAAAACTGATGTTTAAGAGAATGTAAAAGATACACTTTTCTTTCTTTTGAAAAAGAAGGGAATGAGTCAGAAGTGGATTCATAACAGAAAGGGAGCCCATCTTTGTAAATTGTCTTGTTAATTTGGATGGAAGTAGATGTCTTTAGAAGAGAACAAGAAGCAGAACTATGCCTACAGTAAGTATTTACTGAAAAGTATTGAATTTCTGACACTGAGAAGTCTTTAGAATTTTTTCTGTTTGTTTCTTTTTTTGGTTAAGTTACATGTCACCTTATCCCAGCTAGGGAAATCTGCTTGTTTCACAGGCTTAAATAGGTTTAGTAAAATAAGGCTTGAGGAAGTAAGCAATTTAATAATAGATGCAAATATGATCTGTAAGGTCAGATTTCTTCTTTTCTATCATGATTTTTTAAATTGATGGGAAATGGATTTGTGAATGGTTTTTCTAGGTTATAATGCACTCCCCTCTCATTTTGTCACCTTTTTATAAGATTTCTTAAGTTCTAGAGATAAATTAAAACCTAAAATTACAATTAGAGGCACAGTATGACATTGTAGGTCATAAACTAATCACGGTTTGATGTATAATGATAATATAGTAATAAAAATAATACCCAATCCTTATACAGGGTTTACTAGTACATACAAGCTACTCATCTAAATCCTACAGATGTGTCAACTCCAATCCTCACAACCCTTTGAATTGGCCTAATAGTTATCCCCATTTTACCTCTGAGGAAACTGAATCAGAAAAGTTGAAAACTTTTCCAAAGTCATGGTTATTAAGTGCTATTGCCAGGATTTGAATTCAGGAAGTCTGGCTCCAGAGTCCATGTCCTCCTCTGCAATGCTAAATAATGAATGAATTGTATGCCATGTGTTCTGTAGGAATTCAGTGCTTTGAAACCAATTTTTTTTCCATAGAAATTGTAAGTGATGATTTGGTTGATATTTAACTCAAAAAATACTACCTAGTTCATAACAAGCGATGTATAGTATTAACATAGCTATGGAGGTTTGGGGTCCTAGAAGCAAGAATCCTTATGGTTAGGCAAGAAGGGAGGAGATTTATTTCTGGGTTCTCAATTCTATTCCATTGGTCTGTGTGTCTGTTTTCCTGCCAATACCATGCTGTTTTGATTCCTGTCACGTTGTAGTGTAAATTGAAGTCGGAGTGTGATACCTCTCTCTAGCTTTGTTCATTTTTTTAAGAATTCCTTTGGCTATTTGGAACCTATTGTGACTCTATACAAATCTGACAATTTTTTGTTCTAATTCTACAAACAATGCCAGTGGGCTTTTGATGGGCATTGCATTATATCTGTATATCGCTTTGGGCAATATGGCCATTTTAACTATGTTGATTCTTCCAATCCATGAACACAGAATATCTTTCCATTTCTTTGTATCCTTTTCAATTTCTTTTAATAATGCCTTATAGTTTTCAGTGGCTAGGTCCTTTCTTTGTTAAATTTATTTCTAGGTATTTTATTCTTTTTGTTGCAATTGCAAAGGAATTTTTTGTCATTTTTTCCCCCTGAAATTTCATTGTTAGTATATAGGACCACAATGGGTTTCATACATTGATTCTGTACCCTGCAACTTTAATTTTTGACAAAGGAGCCAAAAATATACGATGGAGAAAGCTTTTTCAATAAATGGTGCTGGGAAAATTGGGGAGCCATGTGCAAAAGAATGAAACTAGACTGCCATCTGTCACCATATACCAAAGTTAACTCAAAATGGATCAAACACATAAAAATGAGACCTGAAACAATAAATTGCATACAAGAAAGCATAAGTATTAAACTTATGTTCCTTCGGTTCAGAAAGGATTTTATGAATTTGACCTTATTGACAAAGGGAAGTAAAAGCAAAAATAAATGAATGGGACTATATCAAACTAAAAACTTTGCAAAGCAAAAGAAACCATCAACAAAACAAAGAGGCAACCAAACAAATGGGAGAACTTGCCAAAACCTCCAATAAAGGGCTAGTATCCAAAACTTATAGAGAACTCATATAACAACAACAACAACAAAAAACCCAAACGATCCAATTTCAAAATGGGTAAAGGACCTGAACAGACACCTCTCCCAAGAAGACAAACAAATGGCCAACAGATAAATGAAAAAATGCTCAACTTCACTACCTATTAGGGAAATGAAAATCAAAACCACAATAAGATACCATCTCAGACCTGTTAAAATAGCTATCGTCAACAAGACAAGTAATAACAAATTTTGGAGAGGTTGTGGGGAAAAAAAAGGAACCCTCAGACACTGCTGGTGGGAATATAAATTGTACAGCCACTATGGGAAATGGAATGAAGTATCCTCTATTAAGAATAGAATTACCATATGACCCAATAATGCCTCTTCTGGGTATCTACCCCAGACATCTGAAAACAGTTAGCTGTAAATATATATATCCCCCTAAGTTCATTGCAGCATTATTCATGGTGGCCAAAACATGGAAACAACCAAACTATCCTTCAATAGATGATTGAATAAAGAAGATGGTACATATTGAATAAAGAAGGTGGTACATATATATGATGGAATGACAACATGGATAGATCTTAAGATTATCTTATTATGCTAAGCAAAATAAGTCAGAAAAAGTCAAGAACCATATTACTTCATTCATATGTGGGATATAAAACTGAAAGCAACAAACAAACAAGATAAACAAACAAAAAAATCATAGACACAGACAACAGTTCAGTAGTTACCAGAGGGTAAGGGGGAGTCTGGTGGTAGAAGAGGGAAAAGGAGTCAAATACATGGTGATGGAAGTAGAATTGACACTGGGTGTTGAACACACAATGCATTATATAGATGATGTATTATAGAATTGTACACTTGATACCAGTATAATTTTACTAACCAATGTTACCCCAAAAATTTTAATAAAATTTCAAAAAAGGGAGGAGAAAATAAATCACCTCTCCTCCCAACACATGCTTTCTTTAAAGCTACAGAGTCAACCTCAGGGAAAAATTTGAATGATAAAGGTATTTTTCTCTTTTTTATTCCACTTCTTTTTGTTTATCGTTCTTTCGTAGCATCTTTACATGTTTCCCTATAATGCCAGCACAGATTTGGGCAATTGACAATCTCCTTTTCTTTTCAACACTGCAGTCAAATGTCAGCTCCACTCTGCAAATGCTCCTGATGGCCTTGTGAAGTTACTTCCTGTCCTCTTTGCACCTCTGACACATGAGTCCTCTTTATTTTACTTTTTGCACATTTCAATGTGGCTTCCTTTAACAGAACCATCACCTTGTCTACCGTTCCTATTTTACCATGAGTTTTTTGAGGGTCAAAATATGTATTATTGAGTTCCCAGCACTAAAAGAGCACTATGTGTTCTTGAGTCCCCAGCACTAAAAGAACTGTGAACTACGCCAGATGCTTTACATGCATAATTATTCTGATTTTCAAAACAATCTCAACATAGATACAATCACTATTGTATGAATCAAGAAACCAAGGTTTGTTTGTTTGTTTGTCTTGTTCCTTTGTTGCTTTCAGTTTTATATCCAACATATTAGTGAAATCATATGGTTCTCGACTTTTTCTGTCTGACTTACTTTGCTTAGCATAATAACCTCAAGATCCATCTTTGTTGTAGCAAATGACACTATTTCACCTTTTCTTAAGGCAGACTAGTATTCCATTGTGTATATATACCACATCTTCTTTATGCGATTATCTATCGAAGGACACTGGTTGTGTCCATGTCTTGGCCACCGTAAATAGAGCTTCAATGAACACAGGAGCACATGTATCTTTACAGATAAATGTTAAAAAAACTCATAGACATAGACAATAATTTTGTGGTTACCAAAAGGTAAGGGGGGAGAGGGGTGGTAGATGAGGGTAAATGTGATCAAATATATGGTAGTAGAAGAACTGACTCTGGGTGGTGAACACACAACATGATATATAGATGGTCTATTACAGAATTGTACACTTGAAACCTATGTAACTTTACTAACCATTGTCACCCCAATAAACTTTAATGAAAAAAAAAAGGAAACCAAGATTTAGAAAGGGTAGGTCACAATATTTTAAAATGAGGCAGAAAAAAAGGGGCAGAACTGGAATTTCAAAATAATTAAATCTGCCACCAAAGCTTTCTATCTGATGCCATTGATATATATACAATATATGTAACATTTATATATATATATACAATTTATATATACATTTATACATTTTATATGTATACATTTTATATATGCATATATACATTTTATGTATATACATTTATATATTTTACAAACATAATATATATTTATATATACATTTTATACGTATATACATTTTATATATATACATGTATAAATGTGTGTGTATATATATACATATATATATATATATTTTTTTTAAGTGATGCCTATCTTTTACAATGCTATCCAACTCTTTTCCATATAACTCATACTTCTTTCTCTTTGGGAAGTTGTCTCAGTAAAATGTTAAAAGCAAAAAAGATATGATTTAGCTAATATACACTAATGTAAAAAGTATCGGTCTCTAATTTTCTTTGTGGCATTTCATTTTTTAAAACATAATGCTTCTTCACCTAACTGACTGTTTAATTGATGGGGTTTTAGCCTGAGTGGTATAAGTGTTGTCCATAGAGGAGGGAGAGCTTGTAGACGGTGGGCATGTTGCCTTTGGCCAGATTGGCCTGAGAGTCCATTTCTGAGGTATAGCCTCTAAATTGTTCCCACTGCTTTTTTAAAAAACTTGTTTTCTGCTTTCACTCACTTCTGAATTTCAAATTCTCCAAAAGCTTCCTGAGGATATATGTTTCATTTGAACAAAGGCAAAGTCGGAAGGACCTGTGGCAGTGACCACCAACTCACGATAGGGCAGCCTTTATACATATGAATCATCTGCAAGTGATACATCTATAAGATTTGTATTACATGTATTTGGTCATCATAATGTCAGGATGACAGCAAAATATTTCTTTATGTTGGCTTTTATTTATCAAACCAGTGAGAGAGAGATATATTCTTTAGAATTCTGAATTTGGCACATTCTTTGTATTCTTTGTAATTATTTTTTTAACACTGGCATTTTAAAGAGAAAACCTGCATTTAAAGGAAAAAAAAGCATGCTGTAATATTAGCCAAACCCTACTAATTATTAAGAAAATTAGGCTACGTATTCTCTTGAGAGATATTTTGTCAGATAATTAACACACTATACAGCAAGCAACCTTACTACGTTCTGTACAGATGAATTTTATCATTCCCAAAGATCAGCCTAACCCCAATTGTACTTATATGGGCTACTCCTTACACTCTAGTTTCATTAATATGATGGACTCTCTCATTCTTGATGAATTGAAAAGAAAAACTCTCACATCTACTCCAATGAAATTTTGAAGAATATTGTTTCTATTATAGGCACACTATTCATGCTAAATCTCTAACCACAGCCATTCAATTTTATTTTTAGGTAATATTCATGAAGTAATCCAAGACCCCCAAATCCAATTTGGCATTGATATCATAATGAAGCATAACGATACAGTGGAAAAAACACTCTATGCAAGTTAGAGCTCCAGTTTTCTATCTCCCACCAACTGTGACTTTGGGTGAGTCCCTTAACTGGCTGGTAATTGACCAATAATATAGAACATTTAGGAGTGTACTCTTTCGAATCGTACAAATACAGGTAAGAGGACCTGCTACTTGTCTTAATGGCAGATTTTTTAACTATAAAAGAAAGATAAGCTCGAAATGCTGTTTGGCTGTGAGGCGTGATAAGAGAATGTCTGACATGCTTTAAACACACTGCCTGATGCATAGGAGAAACATTAATCTTATCAAGGCATCCACCTATGCATTTGCTATCTTCTTTCCACAGCACTGAAAGAGAAGGGTTATGAATCATTAGGTTTTACAATATTTTGAATAATGGCAAGATTGTATTGTATAAGTAAATTGCCTCCTGGTATACCTACTTTGAAGAACACAGTACTCATTTAAATATATGAGTTTTAGAAAATTTGCTTAAAAAAAGTCTTGTTATTTTATGATAAATTTGCAAAATATCTCATTGGGGTGAACTGTGGAAGAAAGACTTCTTTAGATACTACAAATTACTTTCCAGAGAAATCGTTTTAGAACCCTCAATATCCCGGATGTGATTTTTAGCACTGGGTAATAAAAGTGATCACAAAATAAGAATATAATTCAATAAAGAAGGATATAAATAAGAGTATAAATTTATATCCTTGCAAGATAAGGGAAACCTTAAAATATCCTCCATAGAGTTATTCAATCTTAGACAAATTAACTGAAACGAAATGTGAGAATTAGTTCAGGAGGAAAAGAAAGGAAAAGAAGTCTTTTTAAATGATTCATAGGGAGACTTAAGGTTATTTTTAAATACCTTATTGGATGTTCAGAGAAAAATTGCGTAGATCATATTAGGAACAGCAGTGCAAGGAAAGATAAAGAAAACGTAACCATAAGAAAATGCATATATTTTAGTAATAGAAAGATTGTCTAAATAAAATGAAAATACCTATGGCATCTATAGCAGCTCAGTTATGAGGACACTCCTAAGAAATGTTAATTATCTTAGAAATGATCTAAAACTATGAATTAAATACATTTACAAATATTCCAGAGGCAAGAGACCATTTGAAGAAATACTGTGACTTTGATAATCACTATAAAGTCATAGTTGCTTATCGAAATAAAATGTCAGACATTCCTTAACCTCACTGAACATGAAATTTTCTAGTGATGCTTTCAAAATATAAGTATCTTTAGTCTCCATTGCAAGCCTACTGAATCAGAATGTCTAAGGGAAAGACCCAGGAATATGAATTTTTAGCAAGATTCCCCCCCAACACATGATTCTGTATAGTTGTTCATTCACCTTTTGTTGGAAAATCCTGTCGGGTATAAAAAACCTTTAACAATATGAAAAGGCATGTAACATTCAAAAACAAACAAACAAACAAACAAACAAACAAAAAAAACTATACTTGGCAAGTAATAATCAGTGCAGCAGTTCTCAATTATACTGAATACGTGAGATGTCTGGGCTGGGAAGTGCTATGGACAATGCAGATTTTCAAGATTTATAGAGTGAGGTCAACTTGCACACAGACCTTAAACTGCCTCTTTCTTCCAATCCTCTCTCTGAAGGAATACGAGGAACAGACTAGCCTCACTAAATAGAGTCCAGGTGGCTCATTTAGAGATCCCATTTCTGTGAGACCTCCCAGGGAAACAGTAAGTCTAGAACTGTATACATAGAGGATGCCAAAAAAATGTATAGACATTCTAAGAAAGAAAAACTGTTATTAAAATTGTAATACTCAATATATACCAATAACAAAAAATGAATACAAGTCACATTTGACTTCTTCAATTACAAGAGGTGCTCAAAGTGGTTACCATCAGCATCCAGGCACTTCTGATTATGGTGAACTACTGCTTGAGCAACGTTTACCAAGGTGTCCACTTGTATACGTTTTTTTGGCACCCCCAGTATTTTCCTGAAGGATGCAACATTTAGAGGCTGGTGAACATTCTCAAAGACACAAAACAATCTGCTAAGTTAGTGTGGTTCTAGGAGGGCCAGGTGACTCACTGGACCTGGGAGATGACATACTCTTGGCCCTTAGAGAGAGTGAGGATTTAGATGAAATTATTCCTAGTACTTTCAGATGGGAGTTGGTGTCCTCTGGGGAGGGAGCAGATACTTCCTATGTCTCAAAAAATAAATATTTATTGATAATTTGCTCATCTTACAATATTTTTGGAGTTAAAAATGCTGATTACTAGGACCAGTCCAGATACTCTGAGTGGTTAGATCTTGGGTACGACCCAATATTTCCATGTTTTACAAACACCCTCGATTATTCTCCTGCAAGTAATTGAGGATCACACTAGTAAATGCTGACCTATTAGGTATTATTGTATATAGTTTCAGAAGCTTTGGAGAACTTTTATTATTAAATGTTATTTGAAATGAAGCAAACAAAACAGTGAGCTGAAGTGATGTGGAGGAATAACGTTTTGTCATGGCTAGTGAAATACCTTAGGTATGAGAAACAGCATGTTGGCAAAATGGAATAATCCTCAGGGGTTGAGTGGCAATGGCATCTGTTGCTTATTTTAGAAAGTATCTTAATATGGGAATAATAAAATCTCCAAACTTTTACATCATACTGAGCTTTACTGGAAAGTCAAATATCCAAATATCCAAAGCTGGAAAATACAATTTCCATAAAGCTAACATAAAGCTGTGTAGGTAGGTATCATGAAAGTGGAAGATTAATTTTAATGTGGACATGCGTATAAGAAAATGCTTTTATAATAAAATTCGAACTATACTTATTATGTGATAGATTTTATTCCTGTTGATTTTAACTAACTAGCTGTATGATCTTAGGCAAATCATTCAAATACTTGCAGAAAGACCTATGAGCTAAGAGGGCATCTCAAGAAGAGAAAACAGGAATAAAAAGAATGGAGTCAGAAAATTCTGGAGTAGGTTTTGAATGAAGAATGATTGAAGAGAAGCAGTGGAATATAAAACTACTTCCAATGCTGCGACCTGCCCTCCAACCTCTACTAAAACCTCAATTCCAAACAGAGGAGTTTGAATTTATACAGTAAACAACAACAACAACAAGAAATATACAGTAATAGAAGCAGTCTAGGAACGTAGTTCCTAAATGCAATGACCTACATACTAATAAAGTGCAGTGGGGATTATATCATAAATCTTGGGTAAATAACTAAGCTTTACTAAAGGTTACTACTACGTAACAGGCGCTGTTCTAATTGCTTTGCATATATTAATGCACTTAATCCTCACAATAACCATAGGAGAGAAGTATCCATGCTAGCCCTGTGTCCAGATGAATATATTCAAGCAGACAGGTTGTCTTTTGTCCAAGGATAAAGTAGGTGGTAAATCAAACTCAACTTTGTGACGGATTTACTTTAAACAAAAATAATCAAGAAAGATTCTAGTTTAAATCTTTATAATGATACCACTCTCAAAAACATGCTTTCTGTAAACTTTCTTGATTGATGGTAAAGGAGATAGTGTTACAGCCAGTTCACGGGCATTGATCCTGCAGCCTCTCTTCTTATATGGCCTAAAATGTGGCAATGCTCTTGAAAGGGAGTGTCAAGAGTAAGTTGTAGTAAACGAAAGTTGACAGCCACTGCTCTGGGCAAGAGGTAAAGAGTGTTGTAGTTAACAGTGGAAAGAAGGGGATGAGTGAGAATGACATTGCAGATGTAAAATCCACAGGGCTTGCCAAACCTATGCAGTATTTATGTGGTCGTCAGATTAGGAGGACTCTAACTGAGCCAGAAATACTCATATTTATGTTAGATGTTTAAGAGAAAGGTGATTTCACTAGCAACACAAGATATCCACTGGAGAAGTTAATTTGTGAGAAGATTCTAAATTAGAAACAGAAATAGCAGTGCCCACTAAAGAAAAAAAAATATTTTGAAATATAGATGGACTCAGGAGTAGAATCCTGGAGAAACATCTACATTTAGAACAATAGCTCCCTTAAATCCTTTCTGGAACAATGCCAAGTGTAAAAAAGCCAGATAAATTGGTAAATGGACACATCCAGATGCATAGCAAAATGGAATGATTGACTTATGGGGTACATTGAAAAGAGACAGTGAAAGGTACAGATGAAACAGTTCGGGAGAGCCTACTGCCGGGTAAGTCAAGAAAAGAAAATATTCTCAGGTTTAAACACACATTGCACAGAGGTCAAGCATGTAAAAGGCTGACAAAAGGTTGATATATTTGATTAACTGATACTTGACTAATTTTGAGAAAACACATGGAGTAGTGTGGTGAGACTCAATGCCAGATTGCAGATTATTGAATGAAGAGAAGTTTAGCAATAAGGCAGTGTAGATTAGTCTGACAATAGGAAAGGAAGTCAGGCTAAAAAAACAGAACTTACATTTTTCACCCTTACAGAAAACAACTCACAATTTGTTTTCCGTTCTTACATGTTTTTTTAAAAAAGCATGATATATTCACCGTTACGGTGGCAATTATCAAAACTTTACATCCTTTGGGATTTTATTTCCTGAATTACCATAACAAGATTTCATATAGGAAACTAGGAAAATGCCTAAATTATATACATATTTAACAAATTTATCTTATTATGTGTAAGCACTTATTAGATAATATTTCAAATTTTCTAAGATATATTAAGAGAGTTAATGAAATGATATACATTGTTTTTCTTTATGATAATTCTTATCTCCATAGATAGGAGTTCAAATTGTTTTTATAAGTCTGCTTTAGTGGACATTGAATTGTATGGAATGACTGGTTGACAAGGATGTCTGAGCAAACAAAGTATTCATTTTATTCAGAAATCATCCAATGAATTCTTGATGTTTGATTTAATTTGTAACATATCAAGATGATAAGCTTTCTAGAGACATATAGCAAAATAAATAGAAGACTAATAAAAGCCAAATAAGTTTCTATATTCCTTCAGAGTTTTACTAAAGCCTTAATATTATTCACATTATTTTGCATGAATAAATATACTTGAGTAGGAGTGATCTTGTCACAAGCTTTCTAGTCCCCTTGAAACTATCCATAAACTGAAAATTCTGAACAAAGATTTGGAGAAGAAAATGTCTCCTGGGCTTAGTGTAGGGCATTTAATACGCAAGGAATAAAACTTAGAAGAGAAAATGGAAAAAGTAAGAATACCCAATTCAATTGTCATATTTCTTTGTGATAAACAGGTTGGTCAGGAAGTAAGAGTGAATGCTGCATCTCACTGTGTGAGTGCCAAAACAAATTTCAGGAATCAAAAAGAGAGAATAACACAGGATCCATTCTGTCTGTTTTATGTGGGGCAAAGCAAACTGAGAGGATTGGGGTGGAACAAGGGTACACTTAAATGGATGGTTATTCCATCAAATGTTATTTCTAATTCAGTGACTGTGATCTTAGGTGCTGAATTACCAGCAGAATGCTGTTTAGTAGCTAGTGTTCTAGGGTTGGAGGTGGGTAGGAACTCTAATATATAGCCTTTGATGCTTTTCATGTTGTAAATACTCCCATTATGGCTGATTTCAAGCTACCAAGAAGTGAAGAGATGCACACCATCAACTCTTGCAAGCGGGAAGAAGTCAGTTCAACTACACTGCTAGAATAACTACAAATTCCACAAGACAAGTAAGAAAAAAAATTTGCTCCAGATTTTTGTTTGGTCTTTGTATTGGTTTCCTTGATTGCTGTAACAAAATACCACAAACTTGGTAGTTTAAAATGACACACATTTATTCTCTTATAATTCTGGAGCTCAGAAGTTCAAAATCAGTTTCATTTGGCCTAAATCAAGGTGACTTTCCTTGAGAGCAAGGCCACCACCTCACTGGAGGCTCTAGAGAAAACCCATTTCCTTGGCTTTTCCATCTTCTAGTGCTGTATTTTTTGCATTCCCTTAGCTCATGGCCCTTTCCACCATCTTCAAAGCATTTCACTCTAATCTCTACTTCCATCATCAAATCGCCTTCTCTTCTGTAATCAAATCTCACCCCATCTCCCTCTTATAAGGACAATTGGTACTACCTTTAGGGCTGACCTTAATTAGTCACCGTGATCCAGGCCAATCCAGAATAATGCCTCTAGATCAAAATCCTTAATTTAATTACATCTGCAAGGTCCCTTTACCATATAAGTTAACATTAAAAATTTCTAGGAATTAGAATAGGGACACCTTGGGGATTATTACTCATCCTACCACAATCTTCAAGGGCATGCCATTTCTTAATATTTTTTCATGGCTTTTAGAATCTATATTATTCAGTAGTAAATTAATGCAGTTGATTCATGAATTATGTAATTAGGTAATTCTGTACGTAATTTCCTTGTTGACATAATTCCTGACTTAAAAATAAGAATGTGTTGTCTACACACACATTCTCATTTGATGGATTTGCTTGTATTTCATTAAAAAACAAAGCCATCACATTTCTCATCACCCAATAGGTTACCTGCATCTATAGTTTTTTACTTTTCTCCCCACTGTAAGTCTCTAAAAAAGGCCAATATTTCTGCATGCATTCTGAATCTATTCCACTCATTTTCTAACATGACTTCTTCAAGTCTTCTCTCTACTTCACTATCCAAATCCAGGAATGGGAAAATGACCAGGGACTGTGTTTTTTTTTTTTTTTTTTGTCTCTTCCTTCCTTTTTTCCTTCCTTCCTTCCTTCCTTCCTTCCTTCCTTCCTTCCTTCCTTCCTTCCTTCCCTCCTTCCTTCTTTGTTCCTCTAAGAAGTCATGACACCTTTAAAGAAGGGTGCTGAAAGAATGTGCCTTTGGAAGGAGAGGGCTCTTACAAGAGAATATCCCATCTGAACTGGAAGAGTACTGAGGAGCCTGGTCCTCTACATAGTGGATTGTGGGAAGATGCTTTGCTGTACCTTCTCAAAGAATTAAACCTATTATCAGAACATGGTGATCCTCTCTGTCTTTAGAAATGCATTTACTATCTTGTATGATATTAAAAGAGTAACTTCAACTGTTTTTTAAAGTTAATATTTGCTTGTACATATTTTCCATTTTTTCACTCTAATACTTTTAAAGTTTTTCAAACAATGCCTCACATGTAGCAATAAAACATAAATGTGGATTGAATAAAAATAAAATGAGCTAAGAAAAAGTCTTTGGCATTGAGCTGAGGACTCAAATAAAAATGTACGAAATTGTCATACATAAGACAAAGACAGTGAGACCCTGAAGTGAGACTGTAGCCAACAGCGTTGTGGGGGAGAGGCAGAGCTATGTTGAGGGAGAAATACAGCAGTTGTAGGAATGAAAGCTTGGCAAAGAAAGATGTAGCTAGAGGAGTGTTTAATAAATGTTGCTGGCTTATGTGGAATGCCAGCAACCCATTTATTACCCTCCAAACCATTAGTAAAAAATCTATACTACTCATAAATGCTTTTGAAGCTAGATTTTGTTTTGTTTTTATTGCAATGAATGATATATGAGATTGGCCTCATCAGGCACTGAATGAGGGTAGGCAGATCCTAGGATGCACAGTTACATTCAGTATTCAGGCTAATATCCTCCCTCGTATTATATTATATTGTAAACTACATAAGGAAGGTTATGGCATTTGTTTTGCCCTCCAATACATCTCTAATATTTAACAAATTATCTGACACTTAGTTGGCATGCAATACACATCTGTGAATGTGTGAGGATAATTTTCCTCAGTGTTAGCAGAGAAAATTCTGATCACGTCACTCATGCACTTAAAATCTTCTAAAGTTTCCCCATCTTTGTTTAAGGTACCTCATGTGTTCCAGTTCAAATAATCTTGGCCAAAATTTTTACTCCCACTACTGGTCATTGTAACCAGGTCTGTGCAGGTACAACCAGTTTCACACAGTTGCAACTTGAGGGCCACTTACGAATGCATGGAAATTAACTGTCTGTGGAGCCATCATCTCAGAATGGAAGATGGAAGTCCATTGATATGTCCACCAAGGAGACTACTCTGAAAGCATTTTATGAGGCTCTGAGTCCAGCTGCCTGTAGAAGTGGTTATTTCTATAAATCAACCCACCGTTTCACTGTTTTACTTCTCAACCCTATTCCATCCTTCATTCCTGCTTTCTGGGAAAATTTTCAAATACATTATCTGCAAACAAATTTTGTTTCCAGCTTTGCTTTAGCAGAATCCAAGCTAAGACAATACATTCTATAACAGTTTTTAAAATAAAATGTTATTTGTACCTCAGAGGAAATAATTAGCTTATGTATATACCCCCTATTATTTTTAGAAGGTTCTATTTTTTTTTTTTCAGAGAAGTGTGAAAACACAATGTTCTTGAAATGAATTTTGTAGCTAACTCTATGGTCACAGCAGATTAAATGTAATTTTTATATTCAATCCCCTGCTGAGGTGTTTGCCAACTTTGCAGAAATATCCATTATAATGCCTGTCTCTGCATTGAGAGGTTTGTAAAACCCACCAGGAATTTCAGCTGACCGTGGTGCAATAAATGGATTCATCCACAATCATACTCAATTTTCATTTTCAGACTAAGTGTTTAATATATGCTAGCTACTTGAGAGAACATTCAGGAATATGACCTTCTCATAGACACATTTTTCAAATATTTTTTTTTTTTTGAGGAGAGATCAAATAGTAATATGAAACTGTTTGATTTAAAAAAATTATTCAAGTCTGATCTATGCCTTTCTTGAAATAATATTAAAAGTTTCCTGTTTGTTTGTTTTTCCCCACACATTATCCTCATATAAATTCTGTAACCATTCAATAAGCTCAGTAATTTTTAAATGGAAACTATTAACTTGGAAGCTTGGAAGTTGTGGCTTCCCCTGTGTGTAGAATTGGTTCCCGTCTGAGGTGGGGTGGGGGATGTCTGGGTAAGGAGTGTTGACAACTCTGCTTTGATGTGAGAGCAAAGAAATGGCTGTCAGGCTGTGGACACTCACATGACAAATTTTTGCACTGTATGTCACCATTCACACTAAGAATTAAGCTTTCCATAAAAGTTCATTCATATTGTTGAGCCCTTTGATCACTGAAATACTTCTAGATGTCCAACCTTCAACCCCCTTTGTTCAGTCCCATTGTTTATGTCCACCCTTAGCTAACTTTGATTTCAGAACTTCTTTAGGCTTCCATCGGGCATATGGTCTTTAGTCCTATTAACTTCTTTAGACACCTTAAACTCCATTCTCAGTTTTAGTTTCTCTACCTGTTTAATCCTTTAACTCACATCCTTTCTTATTCTTCCAGAAATGGTATACCAAATGTCTCTTTTGTTAGTGAAATGCTGCTTCTCCTTCAGCATTTTCATTGATGATATAAATTTCTTATTGTAGGGTCTCAGGAGGGGGGCAGGAAACAAATACATGCACACAGTCCACCATCTGTAGCCAAATATATACTTCTGTTGAAATGCTCATTTCCCTTTTTTCCTTGACACTATCACTACTGTTTTTCCCCCTATTATTGCTAACTTCTTATTACTATCTTTTATATGATTTTTCATTCTTTACCCTTCCAGTGCAATTTGGATTGCTCAAGGCTTGTTCTGAAGCTCATTTCTCTTCATCTCATACTTTTTACATGGGCTTTCTTAACCACACAATGACTTCATTTAACTTGATTAAACAAGCAGTATAGATATTTCCTAGCATTATATAAGAACCTCATGAAGAAAAAAAGGAGAAGATGAAAAACTGGCTTTAGGGAGTGGGATTTGACAGGAGAAAGGTGTTTCGTATCCCGTTAGCACTTATAAACCACTACATTCATTCAATATGGATGTATTATTATGATGAAAATAAACAAATAACCATGAAGGAAACAACCTTAGATAACTTACAGAAAGATATGTATTTTCTAAGTTATCTCACAAAATCTTATATAAGCCCATCATTGAAAAATTTCAATTACATCTAGCAGATGTTTTCCACCTGTTTCTTTTTAACTGAAATGTCAACTTTAAGTTTTATTCTACTTATTTGTATTGCTTTGTTGAGCCTTTCATATAGTACTACTCAAATAATGATTCTTTGAAAATACAGATGTTTGAAAAATAAAAAAAATGTCAATTTCAGCTGCCCCAGTAAATTCAATTAATATGATGACTAAAAGCAATTTATTAGTTTTATGACATAGTATTGGTTATATAAGAAATAATGAATGAGATTTCAAATATACCACATTTACAAATACACCTCCCTCAACAAAATACAAATAAATGTGGAATAACGACCCAAGACGGAACAGGAGATAAACACTGTGCTTGCCTCATCTCATGAACACATCAAAATTACAACTAAATTATAGAAAAATCAACCTGGAGAACCATCTGAAGTCTAGTTGAACAGAAGTTTTATAACTAAGGATATAAAGAAAAAGCCACATTTAGACTGGTAGGAAGGGTGGAGACACAAAATGGGCTACCCCCAAACCTGTGTGGAGGATGAAAATTGGAGGGATATCTTGGCCACAGAGCTTCTTCATGGAGGAGTAGGGGACCCCAGCTCCACACCAGCCTCCCAGGCATGGAGTATTGGTACTGGGAAGAGGAGCCCACATGACTTATGGCTGTGAAAAATAGTGAGGATTCTAACTGTCTGTGTGGGACAAAAGGCTGCGGAGAAACTTGGCCAAACCTGAATCTGATTGGCCTGGTGAGCTCTGCTGCTCCACCCTACTGAGCCCACAGTTGGCAGCAGTTGACCTTGGTGTGTACTGGCTTTTTGCAGAGCTACCCCAGACCTGGTACTGGTGACAGGCATCCTCAATTTGCAGCGTGACCTGTCCCATGTACCTCCAGGTCCAGTACATGCAGCGACTAGTCATGGACACTTTATAGGTCTTACCAGGTACACCCCAGCCAGTCACAGGCACTAGCTGACAGGAGCCTGCACCAGAACCCCTCCCAAGAGGTCCCAGAACCAACATACTTGGAGTTTGGCTTCAGACCAGAGCAGAGCATCACCTAATTAGCCCCATAAGTGGCACACCCAAAGGGCAATCTCAATAGGCACCAGAGCCCACTGGGGTGATCCCAGTCTATGAGGTAAGCTCACACAGCAGCCAATAAGCTGTGGACATGGCCAAACCCCACAGTCAGTCATCCTGATGGTCAATACCACCCACCAATGTGCCAATAGCAATCAAGGCTCAACTATACAAGAAGGGTACACACAACCCACACAAGGGACATTCCTGGAGCACTGGGCTCAGGTGACCAGGGAGATTGTGTCACTGGGGCCCACAGGACACCTACTATACTAGGCCACCCAGCAAGACAGGGAGACATGGCAGATCTATCTATACATAGAAACAGACACAGAGAGGCAGCCAAAATAAGGAAACAAAGAAATACACCCCGAATGAAAGAACAGGAGAAAACTCCAGAAACAGAACTAAACAAAATGAAGGCATGCAAACAACCAGATATAGAATTCAAAACAATGGTTATAAGGATGCTTAAGTGAGAACTTCAACAATGAGATATCAAGCATAAGAAAAGACACAGAAACCATTAAATAAGAATCAGTTAGAAGTGAAGGATACAATAACTGAAATGAAGAATGCACTAGAAGGAATCACTAGCAGACTAGATAAAGTAGAGGATCAAAGCAACAATTTGGAAAACAAGATAGCAGAAAACACCCAATCAGAACAGCAAAAGGAAAAAAGAAAAAACAAAAAAACGAGGATAGCTTTTAGACCTCTGGGACAACATCAAGCGTACATTCACATCATAGAGGTACCAGAAAAAAAGAGAGAAAGCAAGGGATTGAGAACATATTTGAAAAAATAAGAACTGCAAACTTTCCTAACCTGGTGAAGGAAATAGATATGCAAGTCCAGGAAGTACAGAGAGTCCCAGACAAGAGGAACCCAAACAGGCCCAAACCAAGACACATTACAATTAAAATGGCAAAGATTAAAGGCAAAGAGACAATCCTAAAATCAGCAAGAGAAAGGCAACTAGTGACTAATAAGGGAGCTCACATATGTCTGTCAGCTGATTTCTCAACAGAAACTTTGCAGGCCAAAAGGGATAGGCAGGAGATATTCAAAGTGATGAAAAGCAGGGATCTACAAGCGAGACTGCACTATCCAGCAAGGCTATCATTTACAATCGAAGGACAGATTAAGTTCTTCCCAGACAAGAAAAAGCTAAAGGAGTTAATTACCACTAAACCAGTATTACAAGGAATGTTAGAAGGGCTTCTTTAAGATGAAAAAAAAATATGAATAAAATGGCAATAACTACATATCTATCAACAATTACTTTCAATGTAAATGGATAAAATGCTCTAATCAAAAACATAGGGTGGTTGAAAGGATAAGAAAACAAAACACCTACATGTGCTGCCTACAAGAGACTCATTTCAGATAGGACGACACACACAGACTGAAAGTAAAGGGATGGAAAAAGATATTTCATCAAAATGAAAAAAAAAGAAAAGAAACTAGGGTAGCAATACTTATACTAGACAAAATGGACTTTAAAACACAGGCTGTAACAAGAGACAAAGAAGGACTCAGTAATTCCACTTATGGGTATTTATCTGAAGAAACCTAAAACACTACTTCGAGGGGATGTGTGTATCCGTATGTTCATTGCAGCATTATTTGCAATGGCCAGGATGTGGAGGCAGCCTGGGTGTCCATTGATGGATGAATGGATATATAGGATTTGGAATATATATAAATATACATATATACAAATATAAATATAAATATAAATATAAATATAAATATAAATATAAATATAAATATATATATATATATATATATATATATATATATATATATATGAATATTGCTCAGCCATGGAAGGGAATGGGTTCTTGCCATCTGTGGTGGCATGGGTGGACCTGGAGGGTATTGTGCTGAATGGAGTGTGTCAGACAGAGAAAGACAGATGCAATGTGATTTCGCTTATATGTGGAATCTAAAGAATAAAATAAACAAACAAACAAGACAGAAACAAACTCATAAATAAAAAGAACATTTTGATGGTTTCCTGATGGGAGGGGGTTTGAAAGGATGGGTGAAAAATGGGAAGGGATTAAGAAGTACAAACCGGTTGTTACAAAGTAGTCATGGGGTTGTAGGGTATAACATAAGAAATATAGTCAATGATGTTGTAATAATTATGTATGGTGTCAGATGGACACTAGGTTTATTGGGGTGATACACGGGAGAAGGGTTGGGGGACAGGGTGAAAAAGGTGAAGGAATTAAGAAGTAGTTAAAAAAAAGTCCCGGGGATGTAAAGTAAAGAATAGAGAATATAGTCAATAACATGATAATAGCTATGTATAGTGCCAGATGGGTACTAGACCATTCAGGGAGATCACTTCTTAAATTATACAAATGTCTAACTATTATGCTGTATGTCTGTAATTAATACAAAACAATACTGAATGTTAACTGTAATTGAAAAACTAATAAAGGGGGAAAACATGAAAGGGAATAAGAGGTTCAAATTTCCAGGAATAAAACAAATAAAACATGGGAATATAGCATACAGCATGAGGAATATAATCAATAATATTGTGGTAGCAAAGTACGGTGTCAGATGGTTGCTGGACTTATCATGGTGATCACTTCTTTAGGTATATAAATGTTGAACGACTACAGTGTATATCTGAAACTGATATAATGTTGTATGATAGCTATATTTTTTAATAAAAATCTTAGGAAAAAGAAATAGTGACCAACAGTGTAATGTTCTGAAGAGACCAGTCAAGGATAAAGAGATGGTCCTAATAAGAGGAGAAATAGTATCTCTACTGAAATACAATGACAGAATAATAGTATGAATGGCGATGTAGATAGATTTAGTAGTAGGAAGATGAATTTAATTCTTACATAGTTTTTGTGAAGGGGTGTTATAAACACAGTCTTATTTAAGGGAAGCAGAGAGGCTTCCAGAAAACCTTTGGTAGAATTACAGATTAATAATACACAGAGATTTAGTAGGATTGAGGGGCAATGTTGAAGCCCAATTTGTTGTTGGTGATCATTATCCATGAATCATCACCCAGTCAAAAAACTATGCAAAAGCTTCCTTTTACTCCAGAGTACCATGTTTCATTAATTATCATATTCTGGTAATTCTACCTCCTTAAAATCCCAGGCATATTTCCTGCCCTTCAATGCTATTATCACTGCTTTCTTTCTGTTCCTCATCACCTCTTGGCTTGTTAGTTTTAATAGACTCTGAATTTGATCTCCAAGTTTCCATTTTTTGTTTCCCATCTATTCTTCCATACCATTTCATAGCTGTGTGACCTTTGACAGGTCCTTTCATCGCTCTAACATTGGCTACCTCATTTCTAAAATAGATACTGCATTTATACTCTCTACCTGATAGGATTATTACTGATATGTACTTATATTTACTATGAAGTCTAAATACATAAAATGAGAATCTAAGTGGTAAGCAAAAATCTTGTAATATAACTTTGGTCATACATCTGGCAGCATATATTCTAAAACTAAACATATAAAAGAATAATGTTGAAACATATTATTTTTTTTAAAAACTTCACAATCAATCAGGATTCTCAAGCTCACTTCTTAATAATGTCTTTATAGATTTTTATCGCATGACAGAACAAGCCACATATCATATATCAACTGTAACATAGCACTTGACTGCTTTAATCTAATGCTTAACTGTAAATGTCTATAATTAGAAATGAGGTATTTAAATTTGAATATACTTTAGATAGATGGCAATATCTATAATGATAGAATCATCATTTCTGCCTGAATTGAACTTAAAAGTTAAAGTTCCAACTGCTCCTATTATTGGAAAAGTAATAATAACAATTATAATTAGACCATGAAGTATTAAAAGCTGAACATTCAATTTGAAGGTAGATAAAATAAAAATGTAGTGAAAAAAGAACCTATAAAATGCTTGCAATTCATGCACATGTGCTATATAGAGGCACTAAAGAGCAAAGGAAAGAACTGTGGAGTCTGTATTACAGTTCATTTTTTTCACATTCTCTCTCCCTCTTTGACATTGGGGGATATTACGGTTAATATTTCCTCAGTCATACATCATTACTTTCCTATGTCAAAACTTTTTCTCTAAGGTATGCATAATCTCAGACTAAAAATATAGAGTTTCTAAATATGGCAAATGCCTTTTTATTTAATTTGTGCTAGGTTAACTGCTTAGAAAATCACTAATACATCTTTATTTTTCACACCTGATGTGGCTATTTCAATCCAAGCCACGCAACTTACCATCATTACGTAGAGTGAGTGGTGTTGGAGGACTGAGTACTCGGGCATTCGTCACTGTGTTTTTCACCAGACAAATATAGCTGCCAACATCTGATGTTTGGACTTTAGAAATGTAAAGGTTGCCTGTCTCTTGGGAGATGAACCGCCGACTGTCTTCCGCCACAAAGGAAGGGAACTCATTAAATACCCAGCTATAGATGATCTCTGAAAATACACAAATTTCAATTGTTGAAAGACAGATTATTTTACTAACAGTTAAAACTCAACCAACAAAGCCTTTACTACATATTAGATATATTGCAAGGCCATGCATATTTGATACAGTTAGCTATATAATTGAGTTATTTTATATTCAAAGGACTGTTGTTTTAATGATTACAGGAAGACCTGAAATATTTCTTAAGGATGCTTAGCATTGATTCATTCATTCAATTCTAATGTGTTTTGAATGTATATTAGATGAAAGGCACTATAATAGCATTGAAATTAAAAAGATGAAACATTTTCCCATTGCCAAAGATCAGTCTAATCGGAGAGATTTATCCAAACCTATGAAACAGTGTGGAATGAAAACAAAAAAGGAGACATATGTATATTTTATTGTAAAGAAGGCATGGGAGAGGGGCACTTAAGCAATCATGTCTACCAGCAAAAACTTCCTGGGTTAAGAGAGACACCTGAGCTGCCTTCATTTATTCATTTGCTAACAAACATTGCTTGATGGTCATGATAAATGAGCTTGTTCTAAGTGGAAAAAAAGGGGGCGGGGGGTTGTCTGTGCTCTCAGGGAGCTTTCATTATAGTGGGAAGAAACCAAAAGTATAAACGAGTGTAAATCAAGTGGTGATAAGAGCTGCAAAGAAAACTAAGTCATGTTAAGAAAGCTAGAGAGTGATAGGGGTGAGAAGATCGTGTGAATTTACATTTGAAAAGCTCTCTCTGACTGCTGAGTAGAGAAGAGACAGTGTGAAGACAAAGCAGGGACCAGGGAGAGGGGAAACTGGAGGAATAATGCCCACTAGACTAGGAAGCTATTTTCAAAATAACCATGAAAGATACACATGATCTTCATTAGCATGGTAGTGACAGTAATAGTGAAGTGGTGAGAAGAGATTGTGGTAACAGAGTTGACAGAAATTGTGGATGGATTGATTATGAAATATGAGAAAAAGAGTTACAGAGAAAGGTTTTGGACCTGAGTAACTGAGCAATTAGAAGAATGTATTTCTCCTTATTGAAATGGAAAGACTACAAAAAGAACAGTTCTTTAGAGATGCGGGTGAATTAAAATCAGGAGTTTAATTTTTTTATTTAACTTTTATTGGGGAATATTGGATATTGGGGAACAGTGTGTTTCTCCAGGGGCCATCAGCTCCAAGTCATTGACCTTCAATCTAGTTGTGGAGGGCGCAGCTCAGTTCCAAGTTCAGTCGCCATTTTCAATCTTTAGTTGCAGGGGGCACAGCCCACCATCCTATGTGGGAATTGAACTGGCAACCTTGTTGTTGAGAGCTCAGGCTCCAACCAATTGAGCCATCCGGCCGCCCCTCCAGAAGCTCAGCGTCAGCTCATTGTCTTCAATCTAGTTGTGGAGGGCGCAGCTCACTGGCCCATGTGGGAATCGAATCAGCAACCCTGTTGTTCAGAGCTCGGGCTCTAACCAACTGAGCCATCCAGCAGCCCCAGGAATTTAATTTTGACAAATTAAATGTATCATACTATCTAGCATTCAATTTGAGAAATTTAGAAGCAGTTGTATGTTTGAACATGGAGGCCAAAGGAGAAATCTGTGTTGATGTCATAAATTTGGAATATTAAAAGATTAGTTGGAGCTAGCCAGGTGAAGAGTATATGGGATACTGAAGGTATTCTAATAAGAGGGACAAATGAGGATGGTCATTCAGACAAGGAGTTGGATGATAGGAATGGACCACTACAGTTTTGTGTTATTGAAGTAAAAAATTCCAAGGAATGGAGCAATCAAAGAAGACGTTAGAGAGATTAGAGATAAATCCAAATCACAAAACACAAATTAATATGGTGTGTATGCTATATTAAATAGCTTGTGCTCTTATCATATATGCAATGTGCCACTACTGGACATTTTTCAGCAAAGGATTGACATCAATGTGTACATTTATAGGTTATTCTGGTGATTCTGCAAAGGTTGGACTTAATTGCAAGGCTATGGGAACAAACAATAGAACAACATTGATCCTAAAGATGAATGCTGAAAAATGTGAATTAGAACAATGTCATAACAATGAGAAGAAGGATGGTGGTCTGTTGCCTTACAGCTGCCAAACTGTTTGTTCCCCCGCTCTCTTCCCAGGATTTCATGAGGGAGTGCCTCAGCAAACTGAGACCCGATGGAGAGATATCAGAAATGCTCCTTTGAGGGGACGTCTCAGCAAACTGAGACTTGATGGAATTATATTGGTCCCTCCCCTTCAATGGATTCCTTGGAGTTGTGTGTGTGTGTGTGTGGGGTGTGTGTGTGTGTGTGTGTGTGTGTGTGTGTATGTGTGTGTGAAGGCAAAGTACAAGCTGGAACACAATGGGAACTTTCGGAAAGACAGCCAGCAGGCTACATAACACACAGATCTTGAGATTAACAATCTTACCTCCTTAGAAGTTAACCAATAAAAACTATGCATTGGCCTGATTCGGGGCTCAGTCCTTGAGGCTTAAGTCCCTTGGCCCCGCTTGCACTCTATTCTTGTCTACTGTCTTTTCTTAGCCCTGCACCGCCCTTCTCGTTTCCCACAGCTCTTGTTGTGCTGGATGCCACAGTGGTCCAAGAAAAACATTGGCGGTAAGACAAACTAAGAGGCAAATAGTCCAGGAATAAACTCATATCTCCCTTGAGTGACTGGGAAGAGGATGGCACAAGAAGTTCAGGATGGAAATACACAAAGTCAAACTAGTTTAAGGAAAAAGATAATTGGTTCACTCTCAGGCCATTTGACTTTGAGGTGTGTGAGACACACCTCAATCCAGATAAGGAGTTCCAGTAGTTGGAAAATATGTGTTTGAAGTCCAGGAAAGGAAATTCGTTGGAAGGTTAAATTTGGAAGTTGATAGTATATTGGTATAACTGAATCCATGTAAGTAGGTGTGATTAACTAGGGAGAGCAGATATGGTGAGAAGATAGTTCTCTGGGAAGAACAAACATCTAAATAAAGTGTTCAAAGGGTGTGAGAGAAGGAATTGTTGGAAAGATTCAAATGGAATAGAGAAAATTCAGTGTCATAGGTGCCAATGGCTTAACCATTTCGAGAAGCTAAATCATGTCAAATAAAAAATCCAAAATAAAGAAAAAATTCATTTAAGATTGGCATTTGGGACATCACTGAATGGCAATTTCGACAGATAAGTGAGTAGAGTTCAAAACCAGATTACAATTGAGTTAACATAAAATGAGAAACTGGAGACATTACTTGTGGGCCAATAGCATTTAAATCCCAATAGGTGTTATAATTACCTATGTTACGGTCGAAAGAGCAGATTCCAAGGTCCGCTTTCCCCAGAATTACTTGTTTAGTCATACTAGTTACAACAGGTCCTTGAATAACATCGTTTCATTATAACATTGATGACATGCATAGGAACTGAATTCTTGTTTATATCAATTAGCCTGTAGTAAAACTGGTTTTGATATACATGGTTTCACTTAAAGTTTGTTCCCAAGAATCTATCCACATTAAATGAGAACTTACTATACTTGAGTTTGTGATGCTAATATACAGTGAGTCTTTGGAAAGCCTGTTTTATGCTATTCTTCTGTCTCTCTCTTTCTCTCTCTCCTTGCCTTTTCCCGCTTCCTTCATTCCTCTCTCCCTTCCTTCCTCTCTTTCTGTCCACCAGTCTATCTATCACGGATGGGTCAAAACAAATTTATTACTTTGGCCCTACCCAGGTTCCAATGGGAAGCCTGACATTTTAGTCAGCCTGTCTGGGTACTTAAACAGAGACTTTGAAATTTAGCCATCCATATTGAATGTCAACGTAACTAATTTCAAAACTTTATATATGGATCAATTAACTTTGAATAGAACCCCCTCTCAATCTATTACTATGATTATTTAATTTTTTATCTTAACTTATTTACAACCAATATAATGTGTCAGGTAAGGGTAAATCATCAGTGTTTATGAATCTGAGTTTAAGAAAGGTGATGCCTTAGGCTAACTTCAGAAAAGTATCAGAAACATTTTTATGGACACCACTTTAGGTAGGTGTAACCTATACAATCAACTTATGAACATAAAAAATTCCATTTCTCCTGTCCAAAAATACTTTTAGAGAGGGTTTAAATTGATCAAGTACTTAACTAACTCTTTGAGATTTGGTTTTCTCATTCAAAAAATAAAAATAATATTACCCACTTTATAAGTTTTTAAATACAAAACTATAACCTGGAACATTGCACATATTAAGTATTTATAAAATATGAAAATAGTATTTCCTTCCCCAAATTATTAGGTTCAGGGCTCCTTCTATGTGTTCCATTTAAATATAAGAAAAACAGTACAGAGGATCTAAAATAACGTTGAACAAATTATAAGTACTTAAATATTATTCAGTTTTCCATAGAAAATTTCAATGATAAAGAGAATGTTGAAATTAAGCAAGATTTAGACAACATTTATTACTCCTATGTCATATATTATAGTTCCAGAGGATGTCTGAGAATTTTGAAATGTTATGTTACATTATCTTATAATTATAAGGCACATTTACAATACCAAAAACTTTCAAACATTTTAACAAATATTTTAAAACTAAAATATTTTACAGCTAGTTGCCCACTTGGCAATCTTTAATCCAGTTGATATTTTATTAAGAATTTATTAATAATATCCATGTGGATTTACTCAAAGAAAGCACATAGAGTGTAATTGAAATACTTCATTCTGTTCTCACACTGCTCATCTAGACTCTAAATTCAAGGACTTCTCACACGTAACCTATGAATTCTTCTAATTGTTATTAGAGTTTTATTCACATCACTCACAGACATTTTGATATTTTTGCAGTTTATTTTAGATTAGATTTTACTGGGTTTATCTGAATTTTTGATTTATGTTACTTGAAATTTTGGGAAAAAGAAAGCAGTAAATAATTAAACTAAACTCTGTCATTCAATGAAATACTACTGGTATTTCTGTTACACTGATAGTGCTTGTTGAGTCAATGTTTTGTAAAATATTTTTAAAACAGGAAAAAAGTATCTGCACAAAATTGGCATTTTCTCAAATTTTACAGGTAAATGAGTATTTAGGGGTTCAAAATGCTTATTTAGTTCTAAAAATAAGTTTTCAGTTTTACATAGCAAAGCATTTCATAATTCCAAGAAGGATAAAAAGTAGGAATGGTACACAATAGAAAAGCTGACAACCTGAATTTGGATTGGGTTTTCTGCCTGCGCCAAAAATTAAAATATTGAACTGGGCTAAATATCTTTTAAGATTGCTGTCTACTTTCTCCTATAAGGTTTTTTATCCTTTATTAGCATTTCATTTAATATCTGTTTCAAACTTTTCTTTACTAGCATACAAAACAAGCATTAATTATACTTTTAGTATTAGAGTGAGGATTATCAAATAATTCAGGAATGTAGTAAAATAAAGTCAGCTCTGGTGTCATAGTGTTTAGTTTCATATAACACTTTGTTCCTTACCAATTGTGCTTGGCTCCTAAAAATAATTTAATACAAGCTGATTTATTAAGTATTACAATTTTAATGTTATTATTCATTTCAGAAGCATATGGAGATTAGTTGGTTAATTGTGATTTTCCCAGTTTTCTAAGGTTCTCTTTGATAGTATGTTTAGTTAAGAAAATTGGAAATGTTTTAGAAGTTTTTTATATGATTCTTCAGTGAGTATTCCCTATTTCAGCAGACAATGACTATTTTTTAAGATATCCTGTGCATCCTAGGTGGTGAGAGTCTTCCTCTAGGATGATTTTGCATTAGTTTCTACCAAGGGCCCCACTTGGGGGATATCTACTTGAGATCAATTTATTTTGTTTTATTGTTTCCAATTACAGTTGACATTCAATATTATATTAATTTCAGGTGTACAGCATAGTGGTTAGACATTTATATAACTTACATAGTGAACCCTTCCCAAAGTCTAGTACCTACCTTTCACCATACATAATTATTGCAATATTATTAACTATACTCCTTATGCTGTACTTCACATACCCATGACTATTTTATAACTATTAATTTGTACTTCTCAATCCCTTTCCCCTTTTCACTCAGGCCCCCATCCCCCTCCCATCTGGCAACCATTAATTTGTTTTCTGTATCTATGAGTCTTTTTCTGTTTTGTGCGTTCACTTATTTTGTTTTTTAGATTTCACATGTAAATGAAATTACATGGTATTTTTCTTTCTGTGTCTGACTTATTTCACTTAGCATAATACCTTCTAGGTCCATCCATTTTGTCACAAATGGTAAGGTTTCCTTCTCTTTTATGGCAGAGTAATATTCCATTGTATACACGTATGACATCTTCTTTACACATGGGATCAATTTTTATGTAAATTTCACTAGTGTGTTTCTGATACTCTGTGGCAATATACGTTTGGCCTACAATCCCATGTGCTGTGTTGGCTTGAAGTTTGGTTTCCCATTGGATTTTTTTTTTTTTTTTTTTTTTTTTGTCTTTCTTTCTGAGTCAGTGAGAGTCATTCTAGTTCACTGAGGGCATAGCCCTTTGTGGGCCTAGCTTGGTGTAGACATCCTAACTTCCCCTCTCAGGCAGACCCAAACACTTGTACTTTATCTAAGAATGAACATTCATTCATAAAGGACCTAGACTTTAAAGTCTATTTCCATGACATATAAACAATCTACCATGCTGCCAAAATCTCCTCAGGATTAACACTATTCCCAGATTTTAGTTAGGATATTAGCCCTAGATTTTAGTTCTTGTTTGTTTCTGACACCTTGGGATTTCCTTTTCTTTCTTGTGTTCTTAGCGGTATATTTAAATTTTCTTTACTTTACTCATCATTTCTAAATTTTGCTAGTCCGAAAATTCCTAGGTTAGCTCTGTGTACTGTCCTAATTGAATGTCCAGGTTTTATGGCTTTATGCATTGCAGACTTTCAACACAATTGCTGTAATTGATTCAGTGTCACAAAACAGACTATCTCCTTTTTTGCTCCCCTGACAAAAAGATGATTACTTAACTGATATATTTCCACATCTACGGGGTATAAAAACAGGAGTACCCATATGGGCAATGATGCTCATTTCTCATAACTGAAGTGCCATTAATGAAAAAAGTGTGCAAAAGGGGAATGAAACAGCATAGTGGACTCTCTGAAGTCCTTGAAAACAATTTCAATGAGTAATTATCTGCGATTCATTTCAACATTTTTTACTATAACTACAAGTTAGAAAATAACCATTCTTCTTTCTAATAATGTGTGTATACCTCAGAAGCTTAGGGTCAAAGGATTTAGAGATAACACAATGGATATAGCATCTGAGCTATTCCCTGACCTAATTTATAATGCAAGTCTCCTAGGGAGCCAATTTTCTTTATCCTTTTCGGCTATAAAAAGGAAGACCAAAAAATCAGAAACTTCTCTATTTTTATGATATGCTCAATTTTATGGTTTATGGTAAACATTTCAGTTAATAGGCTCTATTTGGCCCAATCTTTGATCTTATCCTTGTTTTCTGGTTATTCCTGTAATATAAGATTTAATGTTCTATCCGTCAAATAACTATAATTATAATTTTTTCCTTACTATAAAAATATAAATGTTACTTTGATTTTTTTTAAAAGTTAAATTGTGTACTTATAATTTGGTATATTTTTGCATTAATTTTACTGGATTCTGCTTAGTAGACCATATATCATAAGCATTTCAATATTTACTAATTGCCTTATAATCATATTTAATTTTATAATTCCATCATCTGTTATGACTCCTTTCCCTCATTTTTGATGAATTAATTGATGTGAAGATACTTGAATTGGGGAACTTAGGAAATTTCTGGCAGAAACAATATGGCTGTAAAAATTTGCACTACAATTATTTTGTTTTTAGAACATTTGTAGGTGATGCTACCATTTTGGGTTTTGGAATTAATTATATCATGAAGGAAATTGTAGAGAATTGTCCTATTAATTATCCGTTATTACTGCGGATAAGGGGATACAACCTGAAATTAGTAGGAGATAACTTTTTGTTGCTGATACATTGCTGATTTATACCTTCATGGTGATAAAAGATGTCACTATTAGCCACATAAAGTACTCTTGGCAGGGCGTACTCTTAGATCTACTTTCTTTATCACTGTATCCTCAGTACCCAACAGGATGTGTCATTGCTAAATAAATTTTTGATGAATAAATGAATAGCTAGGATAAAAATATCTATATATGTATTTTTATAAAATTCTCTAAATTTTAAGAACAAGAGTGATTTTTATTTTGCATTTTAAAACTTCATTACAAATTTTCTAAAATCTACTTGGACTTGCTTTGGCCTTGAGAAAATGAGTCAAAGATTATGTTTGAAGTTGTGCTACATACAGATGCTGAGAAATAATGTAGGCAGTTTTAAGAATCTGTAATGTCCTGTCAATGAACAAAAGAGAAAGGGTCATGTTTACAAAGCTACTGTGAAGGATTTTCATGATTTATTCTACTAGGTAAATTGAATAGTGGTTGAAGGGGCATTAAATTTTAAGGGGGTCCAGCTCTCAGGTTAGCAGTCTCCTTGGATGGCCAGTCATTTCACCTCTGCTTGAACATCTTCCACTGGCACTTTGTTGAGAAAACTGATTTGGCAATTCTGATTAGTAAATGGCTTCTGTTAGAATGGGGACTAAGATAAAACAACTGGGAATACTAACAAATAAGTAGTGCGAAATTATTATATGCAAAACACTGTTTAGGGTATTATGAAGATGTAAGGTAGGGCTGAGAAAGGAACTAACTTGAGTTCACTATGAGTCATGTGCTTTAAATATTTTTCCACTTAGTTCCCCCCCGCCCCATAACCCACACACAGATTAGAAGACAGCATTAGGAGTAAATGAGACCATGGAATCACAAAGACCAGAGTTTAAGGGATGGCTGCATGATCTCCCAGCTATGAAGCTTTGGGCAAGCTTTTTAACTTGATTAAAACCTTAGCCTTCTTATCTGTAAAATTCAATTAATGTAGGAAACTGTAGGTTAAATCAGGTATTATACGTAAATTTAGTACAATGGAACTAAATGTAGTTATTATTATATTATAATCATCTTCAACATCAAAGGTCTGTAGCGCAAACAGGTGAATGAACCAGCGAGAAACTGCAGGTCATTACTGTCAGAGGAAAAATTCAAATTTTTCTGATTCACTCTAAGTCTGTAGTTTATCTTTATAATATCCTTCTTCAATTATTACATTCTAATCTTGCTGAATCTCAATTTCAGTATCCAGAAAATGGGACAATAATGTATGTATTTTACGTTTGTGCTGAGGACTACATAAGCCAATTAAATGAAAGTGTTAAGTGAGCAGGAAGGAACTGCTCAGTAAGGATAGTTATTGGGTCAGGAAAAAAGATAATAGTATAATGTAGTATTTGGTACAGTGCAGATTCACCATGAACCTTATACATTTGGATTTAATTTCTGCAAGTGTCAAGTTTCATGTATAAAACAGCCTAAGGCAAAGATCCTGAGAGTAACAATAGAATAAAGTTGTGTAACTGACACTTGTTTAGTGCCTATAGAATCAAGATATTTTAAAGATGTTGTGAAGAATACAAGAGACAACATTTGTCATATGTTTTAGAAATGAAATTACCTTAATCCAAAGGCAGGCTGTATAATAATATTAAATTTTAGTTATCTTGGTTGAATAAAACAAAGTACTAATTCTCCTTTTCTTAAGGTTTTGATACATGTATTTTCATTATGTTTGTTACCTAGAGTCAGAAGCAGCAGAGAGAACTCATATGTCACCACCACAAAATAAAAGTTTATGTGCATATAATTCAAAACACCTTTAGCAAAACAAAACATAATGTGAAGAATATTTATAATAGAAACAGTAATAAACTGGTATTCTCTCATGAACCACAACTCAAACGACTGTGAATAAGTGAATTCCAAGTTCTAGAGTTCAGGTGATTACACCAACTGGGTGACAGTAGCTATTTTTATTTTCTCTTTGGAATGCTTCACACCACAGAGGACTTTTTATCCCAGGAGCGGTATGTCTATATATAAAGGTCATTGCTAACTCTTTTTCAAAATGTAACCTAAATTTCTTGCTTTGCTAAGAGGTTTTAAAATTATTTTTATTGAATTGTAAACTCCATCAGGTCAGGGACCAGCATTTACTCAACAGTGTGACATAGTCAGTGGCACAAGTTCAACTTAGGCTTCGGATTTTGCATTAAAAAGCATTCACTGGAAAACTCCCACAATTCATTGTTAAAGCTCACAGATCCTAGCCCTTAATCAACAACAGAATATCTGTACCTTAGAATTTTGTCAAGGAATATGATCTTGCTGTGCTTATCAAAATTATAAAGAGCTTAGCTTAAAGTAAAGATGCATGGGAAATTACTGGAAGACTATGTAGTCCATCCAATAGACATGACCAAGGTAATCTAAAAGTTTATCCTCATTGTCATGCAGGGACTCAGCTCCCGCTCCCCACACAAGAACACAGGCCAAAAAGGAGCACCGATGGAACCATAGATAGGGGAGTCATACCATTATCTTCTCGCTGGCGCCTGGGTTGGAGACACAGGAAGCAGGATCAATACGACCCACAATCCGCCGGCCGCTTCTCTGTTAATCAACCAACCTTGCTAGCCACAATCTGTGCTTCTCTGCCAACCAACTAATTAACCAACCCCACTTGCTAGCTGCAATCTGCGCTTGCTAGTTTAGCCACCAGAGTTATATTAGTGGCTAATGGCTAACTGTTACAGCTGATGGCCAACTAGGCACAGCTGATGGCCATCTGCTACCCGAGCCAGCACCTTTCCATAAGAGGCCGAGAGCCTGGAAACTGCTCTCTGGGACTCTGTTCCCACACTCATTAAATCAGAATATTAGACAGCTTAATAATAACAACAGTAGTAGTAACAGTGAACATTTATTGTCTTAGGTCAGTTTCCTAGAAACAGAGTCTGAGAAGCGGATTCTTTTAAATATGATTTATTGATAGAGTGTTTCCAGGAGAAGGAATTAAGGGAAACAGAATAGGGTAAGAGAGGGAAAAAAAAAATCTAAGCAAGGTTGTCATCCCCTGTCAGAAATTAGTTTAAGATTAATCCCACGTATGGCTCTGGAACACAAATTTCACTCTAGATTCCATGAGTGAGTCAATAGAAGATAAAGAGAATCAGTCTTTTGTGCTCTCCTTCCCTTGCATCAGCAGGTTATTGGGTGCCGGCTGGGAGAAAGGAGGTGTAATGAGAGCAGAGGGCACAATTTCCTAGATCAGGGAAATTCTCTGGAGAAGGGACAGCTGTTAGATGGGTGCATTGACCAGGTGAGGGAGGTCTGCGCATACATCCAATGGGCTCTAGTAAACCTGGATGGCACTTAGTAGGTTCCAGGCAGTGTGGTCTACGTATATTAATTTATTTAATCCTTACAGGGATAGGTAACCCCATTTTATGGATGAGAAAATTAAGATACAAAGATCAATACCTTGACCAAGAACCCTTACTGAGCATAGATCTTTATTTAGAAAAAGAAAAACCTGATTAATAGTGGTTTAAACTATTTATTAGATTGAGTTATATAGGTTATGGGTCTATTTTTGCCAATTAAATCTTTGATGCTTCATGTAGCAACTAATCAGAGCATTGTCTAAATCCCACTCACCAGACAAAAACTGATTGCTGGAAATTCCTATTAACCATTGAGTTACAATCTAGTTAAACTGTGGTCACAGAGCCACAGAAGTCTTACCTCTGTAAAATGGTAAGGATGTGTCCCATTAGCATAGAAATCTACTGTAAAATAGCACCGTGTGCTTAAAATGCAGATGTTCGCTGGCGTAAAAGCAATATTAATGCACGATTACAAACATGGATACTTACTCCTGATCTCCTCTGACCTCAGGATTTACAGAATTTTTTCAAATATTTAACCAAAATTAGTGCCATACATAAATAACCCAGTATTTTCTGGCATTAACAGGAGTCCACAGGATAGCAATGGAAATAAAATGTTCTTATTTTGGATTAAATGCCTTTTATCAAAAAGATATTTGTCATTTGTATATAATTAAAATAATTAAATTTTAATTTGGCTCTAATTGAAAGCAAAAGAGAATTCATAAGGTAAGTATTCAAAACACTCAACAGTTTCCATTGAAAGTGAATTTTAAAAGATATGTTTACTTTGTTTAATTTCATGCTATGCAAATTTGATGGTATAAATTAAGGATTTATTGCAGGATAGATATTAACAGAAACAAATATGAGTTTAATAAATTATCCCCCACTCAGGTGGGTGAGTCACAGAGGACAAAATCCTCTAAAGTTGTCATTTGCCTGAATTTTGCATGCTAAATGTGGAATTTTGGTTGCATTTGGGTTACATTTATCATATAGGTGCAATAGAGAATCTTCAGGTAAGATCAATTATTATAACGAGATTCTCTGCCGTTCAACTTCATCTTAAACTCAATGTAATTTTTCATAAATGTTCTTTGTGCTTTTACAGCTTAACTAATGCTCATTAATCCTTCATGCAAATCTTTAATGAAGGTAATTTATTTGTCACATTGCCATGCACCATATAGAAATAGTAGGTATTGTCTATTTATCAAAAGGCACTAAAATGGTTTATTTTCTGCTCTGGGGTTTGTCCCTATGGCTCACCTACTTCAGAAAAAAATCTTCGTCATAAAATACACATTAATCTCTTTTGATATGTAATCACTGTAATAAATCTTCAAATTCCTAGTCATATGAATTCACATAGCATGAAACTATTGGCTAGGAATTTTTTAGTTGATTTTTTTGAAAAAGTAGAAAAGTTGGTATGAGTTACACTAATAATATAAATGGTATAAGAACTCTTTAGAATTTACTCTCTTTCAAACTCTACAAGAGATCTTTCTGCACAAATCAAATGGTTTTTGATTTTTATAATTTTTTTTGTATCTTAGCCTCCAAATGTTAATCTCTTGTAATTATATATTATCAAAATATACTTGTGAACCAGACATTATAATAAAGTTCATTATTGAATAATAGGGAGATTTGAGCAATTAAGGAACACATTAAGAAAGAAGGATTATGCCTTTAAAATGAACATATTTACAGTAATTAAGAGTAGTCATTATTTTGAGCCTAATATTCATGTTAAATATGAATATTAGATATTCAGAGATATGTGGAATGCATACACTATGGAAATAAAGGGTCTGAATGGAAAAAAATCTTTTGGCTCTCCCTGAATCAATTATTTTTTCGTATTTCCTTTTTCCTTTTTGTTTGCCCAGATATTTTCTCGACTTCATTTTCCTGAACTGGCTTTTCTTTGGTCAGTTCCTATACTGCCTTAATCTTTAACACTTTCTCTAATACCTGGATATGGAAGGTATTTACTTTTGAAAAACCAAACTTATTCAGTCTTCCTTGTTGAATATCAATTACTTAGATGTGTTCTGTGTTTTCTCCACCTGTGTGGGCTATGTGATATATTTTTTTCCTCCAAGCCTCCCTTCCTAGTTTGTTGGTTAATTAATAATTCTGGTGATTGACTCAGTGATATTTTCCAAAGTTACAAGACTACTAGGAACTATAATAGCTGAACTAAAAAAACACAACACAACACTATAATTTTCTTGGAACCCAGGGAGGTTAAACTATATTATAGTTTTAGAGATAGGAAAACTATATATCTGTAGAGATTCCTGCAAATTTCAAGAACACAAACTGGTTGTTAAGGTGATAAATTTACCCAGAAATCACTGATTTAGGTGTTGACGGTTAAAGGTGAAAATGAGGGATTCTGATTTATAGGAATCACTTAAGAAACAAACTGCACACAAAATCAAGAAATATATGGACACATCATATTAGAGAATGGACAGAGCAGAAAGATAATTTTTTTTAATGATAGTACTTATTCCATATGTTTATTAGAAGGAAATGCTTAAAACACGTGTACTAACACAAATCCTGTCATATTAGAGTGAAGTGAGATGCATATTAACTACCCAGTTTCCTATTTCAGTTGGGACCATTGTGCAAGAACTTAGCCACGTGGGGCTCAGCTCAGGGGGCACGTGTATAGGTGTGAGGTAATGTGGCAAGTGGACAGGATCCTGAACTTTATGCCAGCGCAAAGATACATTTGAATATTTGTCCCATCACCTAGCACTGTGCAGTCAGCCTTCAGCTAATTAGCTGACTTCTTTAGTTCTGTATATTCATCTGTAAAGAATCACAGTAACATCTAGCTCATAGGATTTGGACAGACATTTTAGAAGAAATGTTAACATAATTTCAGAACTATAGTAAGGGTTCCCAAATGATCATTAATATCTAAAATGCCAACGTATTTTTATATGTTAGCATTTATATATATACATATATGTACATAACGTTTGCTATGTACAAACATTTGCAGCATCAATCTAGCAGTCACTCTAAAAGTTCCATAAGGCATTGCCTCATACTTAAAAATACATTTATGCACAAAAGAGGGGTTTGCTTTGCATGTTAGTAGTATACTCATATATTATTCTTGTTCCAATTTGTCATGCAGCAACATATAGATTATGCAGAATTAAAACATCTGCATATTTTATACTATATGCTGCACCATAATATTCCCATCTGACATCAAATTGAAGTTTAGGAGTAGTTTTACTCTATTCATGTCTCTTGCCTACCAGTAGACCTTAAATTACTGTTGTTTGAGACTCTTTTTCATGAAATTTAAAATCTATCATAGTCTATTCTGGTCTTATACTTCAACCCATCTTTTTCATAACCAGCCAATATTATCTCCCAATCTTCACAATCATCACTGCTTCATCTTATGTAGGGTGATTCTCAAATTGATATGTCTCTTATAATGCTATTTCCCTGGGCTAGGTGCATTTCCATCTCCTTTCTGCTCAAACATATGCTTAGACACAAGCCAAGTGCAGGTGCCAATTTCTTGAAGAAGCCTTCAGGACTCACTCAAATTTATAATTAACTCTTTTTCTGAAATTCTGTAGACATATCATTAACTCGTGTCCTGATTTGCTTGAAAGAGTGATGATTTACACCATTTTCCCCAGCAAGATTATTAATAATCCGCTTTTTACTCTAAAAACTATTTCAGTTAGGATATTATGTAAATTATATGGTCTCCCTACTCATCACTCACGCAACATACTCCTCTTGTATCGGTACTATGTTCTCTCATTGTTCTCCATTCTATGTGGTTATATCATCTTCCTTACTAGAGTATATATTCATCTGGAGAAGGAGCTGTGTCATATGCTTATTATAAAATATGGCACCATTTAAAAATAAAATTATTTAATTTTTATTTAGAAACTTTAAAAAGAATGTCATGCTGCCATTAAAGAGAATTGGGGATATCTTGAGTTGTACCAAAGTATTATTGCATATCATTTCTCTAGTTGTCTAACATAGTTTTCAAATCACAATAATGTCCAGTGAGCAGTAATGAATGCAATGTTTTGTAGTTTCATCATTGGTGAGATAAGATATTCTCTTATAGTATTTTTTTTTCACCCCTTGGTAGTAGACTTTCATAAATCCTATAAGGCCCTACATGATTTTTGCCTGGAGCTATCTTTTTAACCTTACCACCATATTTCCTTTCTTTAATCCACCCCAGCCACACTGGCTTTCTTGCTGTTAATTTTCAACTTAGCATTTGTGCTTTATTTTTTTAACTTATCCTGGAAAATCCTTTCCCCAGATACTTCCGTGGCTCATTACTTAACCTCTTTCAGGTCTCTGCTCAAATGACTGCCTTTGGGAGGTCCTCTGTAACCAACTCGCCTAAACCAGCCCTATCAATAATCTCCAACAATCAATCTCTCTCTCTCTCTCTCTTTCTCTCTCTCTCTCTCTCTCTCTCTCTCTCTCTCTCTCTCCACACACACATACACACACACACACACACACACACACACACACACACTTTTTATTCATTGTCTTCTGCAATATAATATGAGTTTTCTTAGGGTAGAACCTTATGTATTTCATTCACCGCCATAGTCCTCAGTATTGTGGAAAGTGGCTGGTACATAATAACTAACTGCTGAATAGAGAGTGAAAGCAATAGTGACAACGTTTCCTGCCATTAGTCATAACATAAATCTCTTGAAAATTAAGATATTGGACATAGCTTTCCCCTTTATAAGGTGATAAATAAATAATTTAAGTGATTTATGAGGAAGTTTTTTCAGAACCCCTGGGAATGTATGTATTCTATTACATATGTAGTATGTTGTGGTAAGGACATGAAACTTGAACAAATACCAATATTCTCAATAGTTTGCTGGGTTTTATTGAGCCAATTAGGATGGCATAAAGTCAATAGAATTTATAGAAGTAACAATATGATTATTAGCCGTTTTCACAAATGTTGGAAGTGGAAGATAAAATTATGAGAATTTTAAATGATGAATTAGGAGAAACTACAAGTATAGTTTTAAGTTCTATTTCTTTGGCTTTGTTTATTTCATTCAGGACTACTGATTCAAAGTTCATGGTGAAGACTTATTAATAAAAAACATGTTGTCTTTTCTTTTCTTTTTCTTATTAGTTCTTTTGCTATCAGACCACCATTTGGGGATTTTGCCTCTGTACAGTTTTTGCATGAATACTTTTAACTTAGTCTGAGCTTTTACTTTAATTACAAAGAAATGTCATCAAAATAAATGCTTTCATCTACCTGGGGAAAGAAGCACATACCTTCCAGTGCTGGATCTTTACTGTAAAATGGCAGCAGCACAGCACTGATTTTATTAACTCTCTAATGAAGTCCTCAGACAGGATTGGCACAATTTTAAAACTCAGCATGATAGCTGTGCTTTACAAGTGGACAAGCACTCTCCTACACCAACATATCCATCAATGATTGCATCAGGGGAAAAAAATGAAATGTGTATGTGGAAGTTGACCAAAGAGATCCTAATAATGTTGACATTGCTGTAATACTATGACTAAATGAATACTTTATGATTAGATAGTGTAGTAGTATCTTTATGAAAACACTAGGGTGCTGGCCTATATGGGGCCATTCCAATTTTAATAACTTTGAAATGCCATACTCTTCTTTGCTCATCTCCTATGGCTTTCTTTCTTTTCCAATTTTACTTTTGTCAAATAGTAGCTCATTAGTTTACTCAGCCTCTTTATTTCTGGTAGTGAGTACTTTCCAGTAATACTACTATTTTGAGGATCTAAAAAGTAAAGGGGGGAGACGTCATCAAAATTGCAGCATGAGGTGAGCCTCTGTAAATCTCCCGTGGAATTTACAACAAATGGAACAACTATAACTCCACAAAGGACTCCGTGCACAGCAGACAGGCAAGACGAAGAGATCCACTACTGAATTCACCTAAAGGTGGGTTAATCGCGCGAGCGGTGGAGGAGGGAAAGGAGAAGTGCGGAGACGGAACCGTGCAGGTGCAGGACGCAGACCTAGCTCAGTGCTCCAAGCTTGCTGCATCCCAGAACTACCGAAGCTGTGGGAGAGGGAAGAATTCGGACTGCTAGGGCTATGTTTATGGCCCACAAGGCTGAGGGGGCAGCATATAACACGGCTGAACCCAACGCTAATGGCAGAGACCTCAGAGAAAAGACTGAGGGAAGAAGGCTGAAAACAGTGGTTTAAGCCCTCACTGCCGAGCAAAGAACGGAGCCTTAGGCACTGAGACTAGCCGCCCCCTCCCTACCCTCCTAGAGCTCGCCCCGCCCCCACCTGCCCAGTGCTAGAAGTGGAACAGTAGCAGTGCTAGATCAAATGAACAGAATATTTGCTGTTCTGAGAACTGTGGACTGCAGACACAGATTTGCAGCCCAGCAAGTTCTGGCAAAGGAGAGGGAGCTTTGGAAGCAGGACCTTCTATGGTGGTGGTCGCCGCCATTGCTCTGGGCCACCTCTCACAACTCACCCTGGCCCCACCTATCTGGGCAGATCCCTGCAGGAGTAAACAGAACTGCTGGAATACACAGGCTCTGAATCTGGTGCAAGAAGAGCTTTGGAACTTCAAAAGCTCTCCGCATACCCACATGGACACTGTGCTCTGTGACCCAGGCAAACTATTAACAGAGTAGAAGCCGGTCTCCCAGGGAATCCCCCCATTGTGTGAGAAGTTGCAACAGTGCAGAGAAAACATAGCACTACAGTGTGAGAGAGAAAAAAAGGCTGCAGTCGGAGAGAAAATAAAACATTCTACCAACAAGTACTGAAAAACAAAAGAAAGACCTCTTCCTATCAACCTGTTGAAGAAGCCATTCCTGTAAATATCTAGGAAGAGAAATAATATGTCAGTAATTGCAATGAAAAACCAAGGCAAAAAGACAGCTCAGAAAGAAAGTGAAAAGTCTCCAGAAAAGGAACTTAAAAAATGGAAATATGTGATTAGATGACAGAGAATTCAAGATTGCAGTTCTGAAAAAACTCAACGAGATGTAAGAAAACACAGAAAGGCAGTTTAATGAACTCAGAAACACAATCAAAGAACAACATGAGCATTTTACGAAAGAGATTGAAATTTTAAAAAAGAACCAAATAGAATTTCTGGAGATTAAGAACTCAATAGAAGAAATTAAGAAGGAAATAGCCAGCTAAGGGGGTAGAGTGGACCAGATGGAGGAAAGAATCAGTGACATGGAAGATAGAAACCTGGAAATGACACAGATGGAAGAAGAAAGAGACTTGAGACTTAGAAGAAATGAAAGAACTCTACAAGAACTTTCTGACTCCATCAGAAAGAGCAATATGAGAATAATAGGCATACCAGAAGGAGAAGAAAGAGAGAAGGGAACAGAGAATATATTCAAACAAATTGTTGATGAAAACTTCTCCAACTTGTGGACAGAACTGGATGCTCGAATCCAAGAAGAAAATAGAACACCTAATTACCTCAATCCCAACAGGCCTTCTCCAAGGCACGTTGTATTGAAGCTGTCTCAAATCAACAACAAAGAAAGAATCCTCAAGGCAGCCAGGGAAAAGAAGATGGTAACCTACAAAGGAAAGCCTGTTAGATCATCATCAGATTTTTCAGGAGAAGCTCTACAAGCCAGGAGGGAGTGGAACCAAATATTCAAACTATTGAAAGTGGGAAATTATGAGCCAAGAATAATATACCCAGCAAAGATACCCTTTACATATGAAGGAGGAATAAAGACCTTTCCAGACATACAGAAGCTGAGGGAATTTTCTAATACATGACCTGCACTACAATAAATACTAAAGGTGGCTATTCGACCACCATCAACAGGGAAAATTTGTGGCAACCAATACATAAAAATGGGGGAGAGTAAGGCCTGAACTGGAGTATGGGAATGGAGAAAGTAAGCGTGCTGAAGAAAATGGAATACTCTAAATATCAAACTTTCTTTTACATAAACTTAAGGGTAACCAATCAAAAAAATCCAGAAGTGAAATATATACTGTAATAAAAGAATAAACAGAAGGAAACATCATAGAATACCACCACACAGAAATAATAGACAACAACAAAAAGGCAAAGAAACAATGGGGACACAGCTTTATCGGAAAACTAAAGATAGAATGACAGGAAATCCTCACATATCAACGATCACCCTAAATGTAAATGTTCTGAACTCACCAATCAAAAGTCACAGAGTAACAGATTGGATCAAAAAACTAAACCCAACCATATGCTGTCTCCAAGACACATATCTCAGCTACAAGGACAAGCATAGATTCAAAGTGAAAGGGTGGAAATTGACACTCCAAGCAAATGGTATCCAGAGAAAATCAGGTGTAGCCATAATGATATCAGATGAAACAGACTTCAGGGTGAAAAAGGTAACAAGAGAAAAAGATGGACATATCATAATGGTAAAGGGGACTATACAGCAAGAAGATATAACAGTCATCAATATTTATGCCCCCAATCAAGGAGCACCAAAATATACCAAGCAATTACTAACAGAACTAAAGGGAGAAATTGACCAAAACACAATTATACTGGGGGACTTAAATACATCACTGACAGCTATGGATTGATCCTCCAAACAGAAAATAAATAATGAAATAACTGCCCTAAATGACACATTAGATGAAATGGACATAATTGAAACATACAGAGCACTTCATTCTAAAACATCAGACTATACATTTTTTTCTAGTGTACATGAAACATTCTTAAGGGTAGACCATATATTGGGACATAAAATCAGCCTCAAGAAATTTAAGAAGATTGAAATCATACCAAGCATATTCTCTGATCACAAGGCTTTGAAATTGGATATCAACTGCAAAAAGAATCCAGGAAAAAACACAGATACATGGAGATTAAACAACATACTTTTAAAGAACGACCAGTTCAAAGAAGACATTAGAGGAGAGATCAAAAAATACATAGAAACAAATGACAATGAAAATACATCCTAACAGAATTTTTAGGATGCAGTGAAAGCAGTTTTAAGAGGGAGATTTATATCATTACAGGCCTATCTCAAGAAACAAGAAAAATCTCAAATAAATAACCTCACGTTACACCTTAAAGAACTAAAAAAAGAAGAACAAATGAAACCCAAGGTCAGCAGAAGAAAGGAAATAACAAAAAAGAGAGCAGAACTAAATGAAATAGAGAACAAAAAGACAATAGAAAAATTAAAGTGACAAAGAGCTGGTTCTTTGAAAAGATTAACAAAATTGACAAACCCTTGGCTAGACTCACTAAGATAAAAAGAGAGAAGACACTAATGTAACAAAATCAGCATTGAAAAAGGGGAAGTTATCACGGATGCCACAGAAATACTAAGGATCATCCAAAAATACTGTGAAGGACTATATGCCACCAAATTCAATAACCTAGAAGAAATGGACAAGTTCTTAGAAACATATAGCCTTCCTACGCTGAACCATGAAGAACTGGAAAATCTAAACAGACCGATCACGAGTAACGAAATTGAATCAGTCATCCAAAACCTTCCCAAAAACAAAAGTCCGGGACCAGATGGCTTCACTAGTGAATTCTACCAATCCTTCAAAGAGGATCTAATACCAATCCTGCTCAAACTCTTCCAAAAATTTGAAGAAGAGACAGTACTCCCCAACTCATTTTATGAGGCCAACATTACCCTGATACCAAAACCTGGTAAGGACAACACAAAAAAAGAAAACTACAGACCAGTATCTCTGATGAATACAGATGCAAAAATCCTAAACAAAATTCTAGCAAACTGAATACAACAATGCATTAAAAAGATTATTCATCACGACCAAGTGGGGTTCATCCCCGGGGCACAAGGATGGTTCAACATCCGCAAATCCATCAATGTGATACATCACATAAACAAAATAAAGGACAAAAATCCTATGGTTCTATCAATTGATGTAGAAAAAGCATTTGACAAGATACAACATACATTTATGATTAAAACACTTAATAAAATAGGTTTAGAAGGAAAATACCTTAATATAATAAAGGCCATATCTGACAAAGCCTCAGCTAATCTCATAATTAATGGTGAAAAACTGAAGCCGTTTGTTCTACATTTAGGAACACGACAGGGTTGTCCCCTATCACCTCTGCTTTTCAACATAGTGTTGGAAGTTCTTGCCAGAGCAATCAGGCAAGAGAAAGAAATAAAAGGCATCCAAATTGGGAATGAAGAAGTTAAACTGTCACTCTTTGCAGATGACGTGATGCTATACACAGAAAACCCTAAAGACTCCACCAAAAAGCTATTAGAAACAATCAACGAATACAGTAAAGTTGCCGGTTACAAAATCAACGTACAAAAGTCCATTGCATTCCTATATACTAACAATGAAATCTCAGAAAAAGAAATACAAAAAAACAATTCCTTTGCAATTGCAGCAAAAAGAATAAAATACCTAGGAATAAACTTAACCAAGGATGCTGAAAACTACAAGACATTTTTCAAAGAAATTGAAGAAGACACAAAGAAATGGAAAGATATTCCGTGCTCGTGGATTGGAAGAATCAACATAGTTAAAAAGGCCATATTACCCAAAGCAATATACAGATTTAATGCAATCCCCATCAAAATCCCAATGGCATTTTTTAAAGAAATAGAACAAAAAATCATCAGATTTGTTTGGAACCACAAAAGACCCTGAATAGCCAAAGCAATCTTAAGAAAAAAGAACAATACTGGAGGTATCACGCTCCCTGACTTTAGCTTGTACTACTGGGCTACAATAATCAAAACAGCATGGTATTGGCAGAAAAAAAGACACATAGACCAATGGAATAGAATTGAGAACCCAGAAATAAAACCACATAAATATGGACAGATAATTTTTGACAAAGAAGCAAAAAACATACAGTGGAGAAAAGACAGCCTCTTCAATAAATGGTGCTGGCAGAATTGGATAACCATGTGCAAAAGAATGAAACTGGATTGCTATCTGTCACCATGTACCAAAATTAATTCAAAATGGATCAAAGACTTAAGCATAAGACCTGACACAATAAATTGCGTAGAAGAAAACATAGGTACTAAACTTATGGACGTTGGGTTCAAAGAGAATTTTATGAATTTGACTCCAAAGGCAATGGAAGTAAAAGCTAAAATAAATGAATAGGACTACATGAAACTTAAAAGTTTCTGCACAGCAAAAGAAACCATCGACAAAATAAAGAGGCAACCAACTGAATGGGAGAAGATTTTTGCAAACATTGCCTCTGATAAAGGGCTAATATCCAAAGTATAAAAGGAACTCATGCAACTCAACAACAAAAAAACAAACAACCCAATTGAAAAATGGACAGAGGACCTGAAGAGACATTTCTCCAAAGAGGACATACAAATGGCAAATAGACATATGAAAAAATGCTCAACATCACTAATTATCAGAGAAATGCAAATAAAAACCACAATGAGATATCACCTCACCCCAGTCAGAATGGCTACCATCAACAAGACAAATAGTAACAAGTGTTGGAGAGGCTGTGGAGAAAAAGCAACCCTCATACACTGTTGGTGGGAATGCAGATTGGTGCAGCCGCTATGGAAGGCAGTGTGGAGGTTCCTCAAAAAATTACGAATAGAATTACCATGTGACCCAGCAATCCCTCTCCTGGGTATCTACCCAAAAAATCTGAAAACATTTATCCATAAAGACACGTGTGCTCCAATGTTCATTGCAGCTTTATTTACGGTGGCCAAGACATGGAAACAACCAAAATGTCCTTCGATAGATGAGTGGATAAAGAAGTTGTGGTATATATACACAATGGAATACTATTCGGCGGTAAGAAAAGATGAAATAGGACCATTTGTGACAACATGGATGTATATTGAGAGAATAATGCTAAGTGAGGTAAGTCAGACAGAAAAAGCAAATAACCATATGATTTCACTGATATATGGTATATAAACCAAAAACAACAAAAGAACAAGACAAACAAATGAGAAACAAAAACTCATAGACACAGACAGTAGTTTAGTGGTTACCAGAGGGTAAGGGGGTTGGAGGGTGGGAGATGAGAGTAAACGGAATCAAATATATGGTGATGGAAGGAGAACTGACTCTCGGTGGTGAACACACAATGGGATTTATAGATGACGTAATACAGAATCATACACCTGAAATCTATGTAATTTTACTAACAATTGTCACCCCAATAAACTTTAAAAAAATAAAAATAAAAAATAAAGGGTACAAATTGTATAAATTTATTGTTGATATAAAATATCTTAATTCAGTAAGCTTCCTAGTGTCTAGATCAAGGTTTCTGAATCTCAGCACTATTGCTGTTTAGGGCCAGATAATTGTGATGAGAGACAGTGGTGTACAGTATAAAATGTTTATTAGCATCCCTGCCTCTGTCTTCTACCCATTAAGTACCAGTAGCATTCTGTCACTCACCCCCCTTCCCACCCCCATGATGAGGATAAAAAATGTCACTAGACATTGCCAAATGTCCCCTGGTTGGGATCATTTCTGTTCAAGAACCACTGATCTATATTAATCTAGAAGTGATATATTCTAGTTAACTACCAATTTGAGTTATTTGGTAATTATTATATTTCTTTCTATTTCATTCTATAAATAGATGATGATAGATAGATAGATAGATAGATAGATAGATAGATAGATAGATAGATGAAAGTTAGCTGCTTTAATTTTAATTTTCCTTTTTTTTTTTTAAGGGCGGAGAGCTATACGATCTTTCACGATTTTAATTCCATAACATACATATATAGAATAGGTACTCAGTATAATTTGCTGAGTCATATTAGAATTAGGACAAAACTGTAAGAACATTGTTTACTTTGAGTTAATGAATCAAAATACATCTTAATATTTTCATAATATTTCAGGCCATTTTTCTCTATTAATTGTCAAAATAATTGAAAAAAATATCAAAGACTGCATTGACTACATATTGACACAGCAACACATCATGGGGACTATGACATTGCCATTTTATTCTGCCTTATATAAAAGTATAGAGGGCTGTGGAAGAAAGTTCAGTTACACGAGGTTTCCACTTTATTGATTCTGCACAAATAATTTACCTTGCAAAGACACAAAATGTAAGTTGCCTGTGAAGTCTGAAACAAAGCACTTAATTTACATCTTTTTATTTTTACTCAAACATTTGTGATTCTGCATAAATAATTTACCTTGCAAACATGCAGACTTGTAAGTTGTGTGTGAAACCTGAAATGATGCATTCATGTCTTTTCACTCAATCACTTGTGGTTACTTTTTTCACATTTTAAAAATAATGAAATACGTGTTTTCAGAATTTATTTGATTGTATTAAAAATGAAGGCCATATAAATTAATTCAAGACAATGGAAACAAAATACAAATTTACAGTAGATATAGGAGGAAGAAACATTTGCATGGATATTTAAATTATTTGGATCTGAGCTATAGAGAAAAAAGAATTGATTTCTTGTATTATTAAGAAATTTCCAGATTATTAAATCACTATGTTAAGGCATTTTATTGACATGATGTATAAGAAGGATTCCATATTTTTACATTTTTCTTAGATTATAGAAATTACTGTAGAAACACTGAATAGTTGGTAAATCAGTTCAATAAAAGGTAGTGTACTCTGGGCAAAGCTACACAAAGGTCAGTGTTAACCAAGATTAATAAAATCTATAAATTCACAGTCTACAGTGAGTCAAATCATGTACATACTAATTCAGATACAAGATATATAATTTTTTAAAGCTAGGTTTCTACTTTTTAATTTTAAACCTTGCCTTCTTTACTTATACTCTATGTAACCTTGGACAAGTTACTGAATGTTCCTGTCTTTGTTGCCCTGTTTCAATAATCGAGAGATGGTTTCCTTTATATTATTTTGTAAATATTAAATAGAACTGACTTAAGCAAAGTACATAGTTTAATGCTTGGTGCCTAGAAAGATTCACTAAATAAAATACTGCATTACTTTAGAATATCTTTTAGCTAAAGAAGATATTTAAGACAAGGCAAATCTATATATACATGAGGACAAAAAATCCAAAGTTATTGTAACTCAACTGGCATTGAACTAATAACTTATTTTCTCCCATCTGACTTAGCTTAAAATAATTCAGGGCTATTACTAGCTTCTTTTACCTCCCATCATATGCCTTGATTCCCCAAGGAGATACAAGGCATCCGCTATTATTTATGATAATATGATTGGTTATCTAAATTTTATAGAATTGAAACAAAGGATTGATTAAATTGGTTTGTTTTCCCCCCTGTACACAACAGAGAAAAGGGCATGCATATAGTTGCAACCAGAATTTTAGGAAGGAATTGGAACTATGAAGACTGCCTTGATACGGGGAGCCACTTGGTCTATGTTATTCAAATTTGGAAACTCCAAGTATTATTAGTACCGAAACTATATTAGCACAAATTACATCTCCTTCTCCATAAAATTATTCAAAGTCTATGTTCTTTGTTGATTTCTGTTTTTGGATCCCATTTTTATAAAAAAGAGATGATATTTATTTTAAGAGCTTTAGAGCCCCTTGCATGATACAAACGTTACCCCCAAAGGAAAAAGCAGAATTCTACATCTTTAACAATAGGTTTTAATTTGTTTTCATTTTCTTTTATTAATAAAAGAAAGGAAAGACATAAAATGTAATAATGTGTACTTTCAATGTAAGGCTAAACCTTCCGCAGTTTACTGCTGCCTGGTTCAATTCTAGGTTAAAAATCATTCTATTAGGTAAACTTCAGACTGAAGCATGTAACATTTAGGAGTATCAGTTTCCATTGTAAAAGTAGAGCTGCTGTTACGGTACTTTCCAATCTTCCTGATGTGTTTGTCAAGCTTCAGCCTGCAGCTACATACAGGGCTCAGAAAGAGCCCATGTCCTAAGGGAAAAGCAAAGTTCTCAAGTACTTTTAAAAAATAGCCCTTAGATTTCCCTTATCTTTTCCCTTTCTGTCTTTCTCTGTGTCCAATATAACGCCACTGAAATGGCACCCAGAATGATCCTTGTTGACATAACCTGAACCTCAGCCTGGAAACAGACATCCCTGAAGCACAGCCCTGTCACTGCAGGCCATTCTGCATGCGACCGTACAGTATTAATTGGGTGAGGTCAGCCAGCTCTCTTTCTCCAGACTTTCATTCTCCCTGAGGGGAAAAACGGGTCCAATGAATGATCCGTCAAGTTTAAGGGCACTCATTTTCCATGCTTGTTAGCTTAATGCCTCTTTGCAATATATAAAAACAGCATTAGAGAAAACATTTATATCGCTAACCTCTAGACCAGCTTTGCAGAGCAATCTTGGGACTGCAGCTCTTTGAAGCCGACTTGTCCTCTCCGCATCATACATGGGCATATTCTAATTAGAGTTATACTGCTTATTATATTTTTATGGGTCTAAAAAATTCTGCTTAACAAGATGCTGAAAAAAAATTTGAAAAGACTACCTTAAATAGACAAATTTAGAAAGGTCATAGAACTAAGAATCCCCTGCCCCCTCAATGTTTGCATCTGCAAAATAAAATAGTAATAATACGCAGATATATTTGATATATATTGTATTAACATGATCAATCCAGGCATGAGTTAAGCTCTGTGCTTTCCATGTGGTAAGAATTCTATAAATATTGTTTCCTTTTGTTGGTTTGTTAATGAAAGAATAGCTTTCTATAGCCATTTCCCTGTCTTGCCTATGCTTAATGTCTCACATATAAGACAATGGACTTCCATTCCAACTAAGGCTGTTTTGCTTCCTTATATGGTGAGGCAAAGATGAAAGTGATGCTTGATATTTTACTTTCTTCACTTAGTCACATCTGGTTGCTTGATCCCCAGAGGCTATTATCCTCCATATGCCTTGACCCTCCCTGGGATGCCAACTGCCCAGAGAGCTAGAGAGATAAGGCAATGATATTTGATATTGTTCGGACTTTTTAATAAGGTTCACATGTAACCCTTTTTCTATTATAGAGAGACTGGATTTCTTCTCATCTAGTCCCAAAATGTTATATACAGCTAAGCACTTAAAAGCAGGCAGTGTCCTTTTGAAGAAAGGAATAAAAAGGTGAAGCCATTCAGAGGATTAATTGAATAAAGCTTTCCTAGTTCCTATTACTCTCCGAACAAACAAACAAACAAACAACAAAAAACAATAAAAAGGAAAAAAACCCGAAGTATATATAGTCTTAGAACTTTACTACATTGAAACATCTGAAAGAAAACTAACTGGATGTTTGCTTAGGCAACATGCTAATTGTATTTTAAGCGAACAAGCCAATGGGCGGGCAGAGGTTTATTTCTACATCCCCTGCTATTTATCATCCTTGGTAAAGATTTTTTTTAACCTTTACAAATGTCTTCAGCAGGAGGTAAAAATAATGACTGTGACTTCTGAACGTTGAAGAGAGACTAAAGCTGTGAAGTTGGAGCACTTCTACTTTCCAAAGTATCTTTTTTGACATAGATTTGATGGAAGAATAGGAATCGTTACTCTTGATAGAAGGACAAAAAGAAACTAGAGAAGGGCAGTCAAAATACACGTGAGGGAAAGGCAATTAATGCCCTTTACAGAACTAAATGAAAACTGAGTGCCAGTGAAGCACATGAAAGAGGGACCAGGGAATATACCCGCTCTTCTTGTTCCACACACAGCCTCCTCTATGGAAAACTAACAAAGTCCAACAACTGAATTTCAGAGGTTTGGCAAAGGGTAATACTTAATAGCGCACAAGTGGACTAAGAAGAGAGCGTCACAACTAGTGCGCACATGACAAGTTGAGGCTAAGTCACACATTCCACCCTTTTGGGAGGGTATTTTGACAGGATAGCCTGCTGATTTTTCACAAGGAAATTCCACCTCTAGGAATTTAAAGAAGTAATTTGAATATTCACATATCTATTAATACTTTTCAGTCATTAAAATAAAATTGGAGCTTAAATAATTTTTGACATGCAATGATATTTGCAATATAGTACTTATTGAAAAAAATCTAACCTTACTACCGTAAGGCATGTATTGTATATAATGAATTCACTTCTATTCATTTAAATGGTACTAGTTATGTACCATCCTTGGAAGAATAGCTAGATACCAGCCTTGAAAGAACTGAGAAAACAGCCACTAAAATCACCTTCTATAGGGCTTAATTTCCTTTGGAACCCTGGTTGAGAAAGTCTAGCTTCAAGGTACCACTTCTAGGTCATATTTGCATAGATTCTAGAAAATAGGTTGTTACTGATATATTAATCTCCTTATATCTTATAAAACAAATGTAAATATATATTTAAAAATATATACATTATATATGTATATATGTAATACAGAGGGTGCCAAAAAATGTACACGAATTTTAAGATAGGAAAACTGTATTAAAAATTGTAATACTCAATATATACCAACAATAAAAGATGAATACAAGCCACATTTAACTTCTGCAATTACAAGAGGTGCTCAAAGTGGTTAACATCAGTGTCCAGACACTTCTGATTATGGCAAACTACTGCTTGGGCAATGTTGACCAAAGTGTCCAGTTTTATATCTTTTTTTGGCATCTCCAGTACATATATATATAGATAGATAGATAGATAGATAGATAGATAGATATAGATATATAGATATACGTATATGTATGTCTATATATAGATATATATATAGACATACATATATGTATATATGTATATTTCTATATATCAATATATATACTTTTATATCTTTTTTTGGCACCTCCAATAAATATATATAGATATACATATATGTATATCTATATATATCAATATATATATATAGATATACATATATACATATATAGATATACATATATAGATATAACACACACACACACACACACACACACACACACACGCAGGCATGTGTTGCTTAACAATAGGGATACATTCTGAGAAAATTCATTGTTAAGCAATTTCCTCCTGGTGCAAACATCATAGAGTGCACTTATACAAACCCAGATGGTATAGCCTACTATATAGGATATCCTATTGCTCTGTAGGGGAGGAAAAATAATTTTCCCTCCACCTTTCTGAGTTCTTTGCTAAGACATCCCTGTAATAAAAGACATTAACAGGAGAAGAAGAAGCAAAAGTTTAATGACATGTATATCTCCTGTGTACCCGGGAGAGACCCAGGAAACTTAGGGAGAAACCTGGGTAACTCACCACAATGGCTGAGCAGGAACAAGATTTTCCTATACTTGCACAGATATAAATGCTAAAAGCAAGTTATATTCATGAAGAAATTGAAGATTATCTATGTGCCTATAATATGAAAATGAAAAATTACACATACATATTTTTTACTCAAAGATTTATACTACAAACTTCATTGCAGATTAATTCATGATTGCCTGAATTTTAGAACAGCCCATTATCATCAGCTGGTGAGTAGATCAACACACTGTGGTGCATTGAGACAATGGAATACTACTTAGCAATCAAGAGGAACTAACATGTAAAAGATGCAAAGATGCAAGGACTGCCTTAGCAGCTTACTTGTATATCAAATAGGAAAGATAAAATGTCAGAAATGACTGTCAAGCAGTGGAATATATGATAGGAATTAGACAAGAACACTTGTTTGTAAGTACTTAAGAATGCTGATAAGGGATGGGGATGGAGCAGGATAAATCCTTTCTTACTAAATAATAAAAAGATAAAGTGAAAGGGTTATCCTCATCATGATCACTAAGTAATGGAATATTTACTATGCAGAAAGCAGTACATTAAGATAATATATTAACATATATTATCTCATTGAATCTTTTACTTCAGACATGTAAATTTTGAAAATAAGGAATTATAGTAAGAGTAGGCTATATTACTTTTCCAAGGTCATTGCTGTTAAGAGACAGAGTCTAATCCAGACCCCAAGAGTTAAATACTTATGCTATATTTCCTTTAATCTATAATTAAGAACCAATACATTTCCTGTTTGGATTTAGCTTAAGCTATTTTGAATTAAGTTTCTGTCATGTGCAACAAAAAAGTGCTAAATAATATATATGTATTCCCTGCCTCCGCCCAAACATAGAAGCTGTGAAAAGACGGAAGGGTCATGAAGACTTAGGAGGAAAATGACCTTATCAAGAAAGCCTCTTAAAAAATAGGGTTGAGAAGAGAATTTTGGTTTGCTACCTGCTTCTTTATGGACTGTGAGCTAGAAATGGATTTCACATATTTAAATAGTTACAAAAATTCAAAAGATGAATGAAAATATATGGAATTCATAATAATGTTTTATTACAACACAGGCACCCTCATTCATTCTTGTATTATGTATGGCTACTTTTATGGTACAGAGGAAGATTTGAGTAACTGTGGCAGAGTCTATATGGCCCACAAAGCTAAAAATGCTTACTATTTGGCCATTTCCAGAAAAACTTTCCTGACCCCTGATTGTGAAGAATTTAACTTTGACAAGATTCTGCTTAGTTCAGTGACTTAAGTACCATATGGACAAAAACTAGTACAATTTTTTAGAGATAAAAGCAAAAAACTGGACTCTGGAGTTGTTGATTCTGTTATTTTCTATACTAATCAATCTTCATTTAAAGCTAGCACCTGCTATTCACTTTCCTTGGCTTTTCTTTTTGAATCAATGTGATTCCTGTCTATTTCTCTCAAAGATCTATTATGCTATTTAATTATCTGAGCAGATTGGGGAATATAACACCAATATATCATTTTAAAGCATTATATAAGTTCAGGGCTCTTGTTAGCCCTATTTTTGAAGGGTAGAAACTGAGGACAGAGTAAGTTTCATTCCTTGACTTCTGAACCAGCATTTGAGCAAATGGTATAATCAAGATTCTCACTCACCTATCTGACTCCATTATGTGTGTGTTTCTTTTTACTGTCTTCTCTTATTGGGTCAGAAACAATGAGAAAATGTGATCATCACAGCATATGAAAAGAAAGGAGTATTAATTTTTTCAGGAAATGTGAGGCCTTTTAATTTATAAGCTCATCAACTCAATATAACTTTGCTGCATTTTACTACTAATTTGACTGGTTGTTCAACTGCTCTGCCCAAATCAAATCAAAGTGGGGATTCATATCAACATAGCATAAAAACACTAGTTATTCCAGGTGATGTAAACCAATAACCAAAGGGGTGAACAGCCTATTTTCTTGGCCCACTATTTCCACACTCTGCTGTGTAGAATATCTCATATAAAGGAGGAAAATATATTACATTATTGTAAAAGAGTTGAAAATATGTAGTCAAATCCAATTAAACAACCAATCATAATTAAATAAACCTGAGCAGCTCTATGTAGGAATCTCAAACAAATATAAGAGATAAAGGGGAGTACTGCAATGGTCTAAATCTTCTCTTGTCTGCTGTGTCTATATATTCTAAAACAAAACCCAGGTTGAAGTGTTTGCTTTGTGATATTTGGCTTTCCATGTACAAATGTTGTCAGAATTAAAAATACTCTGAAACACATTGAGTTTTCCTTTCCGTGACATCTAGAGAACATATTACAACAAACTGTAGCTTAAGCAAAAAAGATTAAAGACATATATTTTAAAATATATATCTTTTGTGAAGATTTAAAAAGAATGTCTATATCTGTTGATAAGTACCAAGTTCAGAAACTATTAAGCAACCAATTAAAGCTCTTGTTACAAATGCTTTACCACATAGCACAGTTTGGGTTAAAGCAGTTTTTTGCTGTGTAACTTAAGGGCATAAAATTTGAATTATTTTTTTTTACTCACATAGGAAAATATGCACAATAAAAGTAATTAATTTCTTTCTCTATTATTTCATTTACTATACACGTATTCTCACCTATATTGTCTGCTTTCTAAAACAATTATTAAGATAGAGACATGAGTACTGCATTATTAAACTTGCTAAAAAAATAATAAAATTTCTACATATGCATTATTTACTTTCATATATTGTTTATATACTTGATTTTGGCAGTGCTGATGTTCAATTCAGTTAACAATTTGGTAAGTCAAGGAAAATAATTGATGAAATTACTTGTTTATTTGAACTGACATAACAAATATGTTGACCAGTGGCCTATGTATACACAAAATAGAAACTTTCAATAAAATTTCAGATTAATATTGTGGAAAGACCATATGATATAGTCAAAAGAACTCTGGGCTTGAACTTACACAGACTCGATCGAATCTGTCATTTTATTTATTAGATGTGAGACTTAGACAAGTTTCTCTCAGCTTCAATATTCCCATTTATAAAATGTAGGTAATGATAATAAACTTATAAAGCAGGAAGGAAGATAAAATAAGATACTATATGGACAGTAAAAATACTGGTCTTCTTTTCTTCTCTTTTCTAATGAGATGGCTGATTCTAGTCAGAACTCAACAATGGAGTTCTCTGTATTCAAATAATGTAACTCAAGTCCACTTGATTACAAGATTTTTTAGGGAAGAAAAATGATAATCACATGAAAACAATGACAAATTAATTGATCACTTTTAAAATTGTGAAGTGAAACTACATATCTTGCAAAAGTTGTAGGTTTCATGAAGTTGATAAAACCAAATTTGGAAAATGGCTCCAATCCTTAGAGCATAGTTACAAACAAATGAAGATCGAATCAAGTGACCAGTAACTACAAGAATGTGGACCTTAAGTGATTCAACATATAGTGATTTGAAATCACAAAATTAAGAAAGTCCTTGGGAACATTGAACTCCTCAAATATTTTTGGGATAATTATGTTTTGTGATCTTGTTACAAAAGTTGAAGCATGAGAATGTCATGCTATCTTACTATTTTGTAGGGAAAAAGGTGCAAGAAATACTTCTTGAGTTTTTTTTCTTATTGTTGCAGTTATTACAGAATTTTTAAGTTATGCAATTTAGATTTTTAATGTAAAATGTCATTTTTTTTAAGAAAAAAATATCAAGCAAATATTTTATTTTCATCTTGTTGAAATTTTGGTTTCCATTTTATATAGATCTGCTCTAAGAAAATAATTTCTGGTACCAACTATACTAGGATGAAGAAGCCCCCTAGAGATAGCACTGATACCTGCTGCCCTTTTTCTTCACTGTCAAGGTTCATTTTTCCTTTCATTGATCCCTTTCCCATCTCAAACCCTCAGATTCAAATTTCCAAGTGCCACTCATCTTCTAATTGCCTTGTTGTCAGTTTGATGTCAACTAATCCCTGCCAACTTGTAATTAATGTTAGCAGGTAATAATTTAAGGTGTCACCTCTCTCACAAGCACTTGCACTTTAAAGAGGATTCTTCAAGACAGAGCTTCAAGACAAATTGAATTTAATATGTACTATCCTCCAAGCATCGAGCTAATTGCTTTACATAAACTATCTCTTAATTCTTACAACAATCCTGTGAGGTAGATTTATTATTCCCTCTTCACAGGAAAGATAAAACTTAGTTTAACAAACAAAGTCAATAGTAAGTGTCAGAGGCAGGATGCAGAGCCCTGGCTGTCGGACCAAATTCCAGGTAAAAAAATTATAGGATATACAGTATATATATAGTATAGGATACTATTTGGAAGCAGAAATTATCTAGTATTCCTTCGTCACACTGTTTAGGGGGCCACCTACTTGTACTCTCCGAATTTGTTTGCTTATACAGCATCTGGTTCTACAACGGATTTGAGGCTGGTGAACCTATCTACCTGTGTGAAATTAGGTTGAGATAAAAATATTTCCTCGAAGGAAAACAAATTTTTTTTTCTTTTGTACAAAATGTCTCAGCTGGAGTGTTACAACTTAGACATGAGACCCAAAGTTCTCTTTAGCTAGATCCTAACCAACACTTCACAGAGAAGGAGTCTCGGGGCTATGGGGAATGAAGGGTTGCTAAGGTTTAGCATCTGGGACAGGACCGGGGCCCTTAGTCCTCCAGCATCCATTGTTGTTTGAGTATTTTTCTAAATTGAATAAATTATGCATTAGAGAGTTTACAATGAGAAAGTGTTAAAAAGACATCCAAGTACACTATGCTCCTGTATTTGTTGTGGGCTCAAGCACAGGCTTTGCTACAGATCATTACTTTATAAATTCTGCTGTATTCTATGATGGCTCAAAACATATAAGCAGGACTAAAATAAGTTTCATTTGTAAATCTTCACAAGATGCCCTTAATCCAGTTCTCTTTTTGCTTCCTATAAAACCAATTATTATGATTTTATTCTCTTTCACTTTGAGACCCAGTATTATTTAGCACTAGTATTCACTATGAGTAACATGGGTTTAACCACCATTCTGTGACTGGAGTGACGGTAGAGGGACTGGCTGGCTTAGAGAGCATGTTTCAGAGAGCTGGACCTCTGAAAGGGAGGCAGATATATCAAAGATTGATTTTGCCTAGGACTCAATCTCAAACAACTTCACAAGATGACCAAGGAAAAATGATACATGGTTATTAGAACTGAGACTAGTTTATGTGAAACTAGGGTTCTGGCCACTGGAATTTTAAAAATGACAAAAGTTTGTTGAAATGTGTTTCTTATATTTTATGCTTTTCCTCTGGCTATAAGTGGCTTTATGTTTCTCCTATTGAAAGTCAAGATTGTTGGGATAGGGCTTGCAACTTTTATGCTCTTTTTGTACCTTGTTCTCTGCAAATAAGAGAGATGACAAATAATAATTCTGGCTATTCTCTCTTAGGGACATAAGCTCCTCTCTTTCACAACCATAGAGCACCCGGAGTTCCTGGGCATCTAGAAGGTGCATTAACTTTTCAGGCTTCTAGACCTTGAATGTTTGAGAACTACAACAGTACAATCCCTAGTCAATGATTTTTTTTCCTTCTAAGCAGTTAACTTAATCCTTACAACCATTTGGAGATAAAAAATGTAAGATGTAAATATTAGTAATTTCAATGTAGATTTGAAATCTCAAACTATGCCACATAAATGCACAAATTCTGCCAGTAATTGGAAGCAATTTAAATTGGTTGATATCATAGAAATAAAACAACTAGTTTTCTTTTTTCCACAGTATTTACCACAGAAAAAAAAAAATCAATGACGTTCATACTGGAAACTATCCTTGAAAGATCCCAACCAATTTTATGTTGAATACGTTTAAAATTATATCTTCTGCCCAGATCCCCTTTCTAGACTTTAAACTTTTATATACAGTTTTCTGTCATTACAATTGGTACTTAATACTTGATATATCCATAATGCAACTACTCTGATTCTGTCCTACACAAACTTTATTTCTTAGTTGATGGAAATAGTCACAGAAACATAAACTTGAGTTCCTTTTCTTCTTCAAATTCTATTTGACTAATCAGTGAATGGATAAATTAATCAAGACCAATCCTATTTTAAGTGATCAAAATGATTTTAAGTAGGTATATTATGATTTTATGTGTAATTTCTAAAATAATAGAAATAAAATATATAATTTTGAAATGAGTAGAAGAAAGAATGCAATAAAACCCTTCCAGTAATTAAAAAAAAAAAAAAAGACAGTGAAATTGTCTTGGGCTATTTCTGAATATTATTTAATCTTCTCTGATGTATAAGCTACTTATAATTTCATATAGTTACCACTGAATCACAGTAGCTGCTATACTTCGAAATAATAATATTTGAATATGACATTAAGTAATCCAAATATCTGGGTTACAATAAAATAATAGTAAAGAGATTAAAGAAAAAGCAGGATAACTAGTACAAAATAAGATGGTAGAAATAAATATAAATAGGTTAAAGTCATTAGTTGAAAGGTAGACACTCAATAAACATTTGTTGAATGAAAAGATAAGTACAATATTTGACATAATAAAATAGACATTATTTTTGAGAGATTGATTAATTTCATTGCTTAAAAAAGTCTTTTTTGTATTCATAATATAAAGGTTCTAGTAAAGATTTAACCAAAATGTACATTGCATGGTATAAAATATATCAAAGATTGAAATCCTACTTCCATCATTTACTAAGTATGATGTGTTTCAAGTGTTTCAGTTAATCTTTCTAAAGCTTAGATTATTCATCAGTACAACAGACATCACAATAATCTTTAACTCTCAAATATTTTGCAAGAATTACATGGTATAGTAAATGTGAAAATGTGATTGTTATATTGTAAAGTGGTATAGCTATATATTTTACACTACAACCTAATACTTTGTAAAAGAATTTTAAGTGCCACTTCAATGTAAGAGAGAATGTTTCTGCACATAATAGGACTGAAACATATTTAAAGTAAAATAATAATTACTGGCTTATTTATTTAAAAGTATCTGTGGCGATAGCCTCTAATCATAAAACAATTCTCTATATGGTTATAGGTTTTATGTGGCTTATTTATATATTATCACAGTCTGTCTTTACAGTATAACAACACATTTCAAAATTACTAAACCGACAGAGGTGTTTTTTGGTAGCCAAAACCATTTTGAGCAGATGAGCTTAACAGAAAAATATAGTTATTTTGTGGTAGATGAATAACTACTTCAGGATCCAATCAAGATGCTTTCCTTCACAGATGTTACTGATAGGAATTAATAGGATCTCTTGGGAAGTAAACAGGGAAATTTAGCAAATAAGTCAATACCGGCTTTTGCTTCCGTTGAAAGAAGAAAAATGTGCATTTTACATCCACTTGAAGTAATGAGAAAATGGATCTTTGGGCTATTTCTGAGTATTAATCTTCTCTGATATATAAGCTATTTATAATTTCATATAGTTACCACTGAATCATAGTAGCTGCTATACTTTGAAATAGTAATATTTGAATATTAGGTGACCCAAATATCTGTCATAAATACGGGTTACAATAAACTAATAGCAAGAAGACGATAGGAACTAAGACCCTTTGAAACTTAACTATTAGAATCAATACATTTATTCAGTTATTTAACATGCAGTTAATGAATACCTACTAAGTGTCAGGTATTGTGCTAAGCATAGGGGATATAAATAGGATATGGCAAATTTTGTACCCTTAAAGAACGTATAATCTACTAGGGGAAATAAAAATATTAGTAAACTTTTACTTCCAATACCATGCTTCACATAATAAAATTCTGATAAAATAAGATAAACTAATTATGATTTGAAAGAAAGAAGTAAAATATGAGTGGGAAACAAAACAGAATCAAGGATCAGTTAAACAGGTATGCTATGATGATCTATATGACTATTTAGATGTGACAGAAATTTGGGTCTGAGATTTCTAGTATGTATCACATTATTTACTCATTTCATAATATACAATCTCATTTTACCAAAACAAAGGCAGTTGTTGAGGTCATAGCTAATAGATGCCAGAGGAGGGACTCAAAGCCAATGCCTCTTTCACAAAGTAGTCCTGGATTATTCTTTCTGCCCTTACTCTGCCTCTTCAGCAAGAATTTTTGACTTGACTTCCCCAAGACATTTTCAAAGTTCTCCCTTTAACTGATCAAGCAAGGCACTAGAATTAAATCACTATTTTTCAATATGATTGTGATCAAAACTAGTGAATCTAATCCCCTAGGTTTCAGTAAGTTCCCATGCTAAAAATATAAACTGTCACATTTTATTCTTTCATATTGACAATGTAAATCACATTTAATTCATCTCTTCTACAATTCACAACTTCATTGTGAGAAAAAGGTAAATAGCAATAAAAGTTTTCTTACTACATAGTTGATCTATTTTTACCTGTTCCTGTTTCAGATTTCTCTCTGAAAATTTTTGATAGCTATATATAGGCTAAAAATCTTGACTAATTGTATTTATGAATATTACGCATAGATTCATTCAAGAAATATTTTTTAATTTCTTATTTTGTGCTAGGCACTGTTCTAGATATAGGATACGACACTGAACAAAAATTAAAAGTGATGTGTGGTGAAAAAATAAAAACGGAGAAAGAGGAAAAGAATTGAGGTGGTGTGTACCAAAAGAGAAGATCAGAAACGGTTTTACTACGAAGGAGAAATTTGGAGAAAGACATAAATGTGAAGGAGTAAGCCATCCATATATCTGGAATAAGAGTGATCAGGCATGTAAAGACTTTGAGGCAGGAGCATACCCAATAACTTGGTGAACATCAAGGAGATCAATATAACTATGTCCCTCCTAATAAGAACGTAGGAGGGACAGAAATAGATGATGCCAGAGAGATCAAGTGGCGCCAAATTGTGGGGACTCTGCAAGCCATTATAAGAACTTTGACACTGAATGAAATGTGTATTAGTCAGCTTGGAGTGCCATAACAAAATGCCATAGACTGGGTGGCTTAAATAACAGTAATGTATTTTCTCACAGTACTGGAGGCTGAAAGTATGAAATCAGGGCATCAGAATAGTCTGTTTCTGGTAAGAGCTCTTTTCCCAAATTGTAGACAGCCATCTCCTCACTATATTCTCACTTGGGGGAAAGCTGGAGTGAGCTGAGAGGTATATCTCATTACCTCCAAAAGGCCCCACTTCCAAATATGATCACACTGGAGGTTGAGGCTTCAACATACAAATTTTGGGGTAACTTAATTCAGTCCTTATGGGACTGAAAAATGAGGAAGTTTTGGAAGAGTTTTGGGCAGAAGGGTGACATGAAACAACTTGTTTTCAAAGACCACACTGGCTACTATGTTGAGAATAGACTGAAAAAAGGTAAAGGCAAAAATGAGGGAGATGAGTTAAGAGGCTCCTGCAATAATTCAGGTAAGAGATGACGGTGATTTACTCTAAAAAGCTAGCAGTTAAAGATGTGCGAAATTGTCAGATTTTGGATAAAGTTTTGGTAGGGCCAATAAAATTGCATTGTTTATATGTGGGGTTGTTAAAGAAAGTAAAAAATGAAGAATAACTCTAAGGCCTGGTGAATTGTAAGGAATGAAATTGCCATCAATTGAGGTGGAAAAGACTCCAGTTGGAGCAGGTTTGGGGAAGATAGAACCAGGAGTTCAGTTTTAGACATGATTAAACTTGCGGTGCCTATTAACCATGGAAATGGAAATGTTGAGTAGCCAGCTGGATATACAAGCAAGATTACTGGTTGGAGACATACCTTTGGGAGATGTTGGTGTTTAAAGCCTAATTGTTAGGTGAAATCTAAGGGAGTAATGGTATATTAAGAAAGAAGCTCAGAGATTTCCGGTCAAGATGGCAAAGTCGGTAAATTTTTCTCACCTCTTTAAATTTTGCTCACCTTCTCTCAGGACCACATCAATTACAACTAAACTACAGAACAACCATCATTGAGATTTACCTGAAGTCTAGGTGAATGGAAGTCCTAGAACTATGGGCATACAGAAGAGGCCACCTCAATGCTGGTAGGAGAATCAGAGACATGGAAGAGGCTGGTCTCATACATGTATGTGACCATTAAAAGTCAGGCGGGACATCTCAGCTGCAGAGGTCCCCCCAGAGGAGCAAGGCATCTTAGTGCCATATGAGGCTTCCCAGACCACGGTTCCAGTGCTGGGAAGAGAAGTCTCCATAAGTCTGGCTGCAAACACCAGCAGAGATTGTGGCTCAGTGAGCCAGAGAGCAGCTGTACTCCCAGGCATTCCTCTTAAAGGGACCCATGCCTGGACTTACTCATGAACAGACTGTGGGGACAGAGACAGGAGTGCAGTTTACAGGTTCTCGGCCTCACGTGGAAAGGTGCTGGCTCAGGTAATAAAAGGCCATCAACTGTGATTAGATGGCCATCAGTTGTGGCTAGTTGGCCGTCAGCTGTAACCAGTGAACCATTGGCCACTAATATAACTGCTGTGGCTACACTAGCAGCAAATGGGGGCTAGCAAGAAGATGGTGGCTGAGCTAGCAAGAGCAGATTGCAGTTAGCATGGCAGATTGCAGCTAGCAAGTGAGGTTGGATGCCAGAGAGAAGTGGACAGCAGGTTGTGGATAGTGTGGCTCCTGCTTCCTGTGTCTCCAACCCAGCCGCCAGCGAGACTATAGCGGTATAACTCCCCTATCTATGGCTCCGTGGGTGTTCCTTTTTGGCCTCACCATATCCTGTGTTCTTATGTGGGGAGTGGGACCAGAGATCCCACATGACACCCTGCATGACACAGACTCACTCACTCTGAGCTCCAGCACTGGGGCATCAGCTGGAAAGGTGCTAGGGACGTATAGGGAGGAACTGCATTGTCTGGTTTTAGGACAAGTGCTGGAGGGGCAGCTTTCTCCCAGATGGAGGAGCTGGCAGAAGCTATTGGTTCTTTGGTCAGCTCTCCCCCTCCCTGTGAGCAGACACAGGTGGCCACCATGTCTGAATATCCATCAACCTGGCAATCACCTTTCCTCAGCCCTGCTGTACTAATACCCTGAGACCCTACCCCTCCCAATTTTCAGACCCACCCAAACCACATCTAGTGGCTTTTCCGTACAAACAACCTGCTCATGCTGCAGACTTTCATAAAATCTCTCAAAGGTTCACAAAATCCAAACAAGCAGCATCTGGCTTCAGCATGTCCTGTACCTCTGGCTGTGTAGCCCAAGCTTGGCACTAGTGAAAGCCGACATTTGAACACACATTGGCCTCTGGAGGCACCTCTAAACCAAGTGGGGGTGGCAGCCATCTTCAGATTGTTTTGTGGCTGATACCAGGTGGCCCAGGACACAGCACAGACTGTGGCTAAATTTGGCCTGCAGTGTGTCCCCTCCCAGGAAGCCCCAGAGCTGGAACTCCTAGTGGCCAGTTTTGGATACAGCTGGAACATTACCCAGCTGCCTCCAAAGATGACACACCCAAAGGGCACACTGGATAGGCACCAAAGCCCCACTAAAGCAAATCCTGCTCTGCAGGGTCAGGCTCTGCACCACAGCCCCTCCTCTGTAGTCTGAGCCAGTCCTCACAACCATCAGCCTATAGGGCAATTCCTTCCATTGATGTGCAAACAGCAACCAAGGCTCAACTGCAAGAGGACACATACAACACATACAAGGAACACAGCTGGAGCACCTGTCTCTGGTGACCAGAGAGACTGCACCACTGGGTCCCACAGGACACCTACTGCATAGGGCCACTCTACTAAGACTGGGAGGCACAGCAACCCTACCTAATACATACAAACAAACAACATGGGAAGTAAGAGAAACGTGTTCCAAATAAAAGAACAGAGCAAAGATCCAGAAAAAGAACTAAACAAAATGGAGACAAGCAATCTATCATCAAGAGTGCCAACATTCGCATCCTAGGGGCACCAGAAGGAGAAAATAGAGAGCAAGGAACTGAAAACCTATTTGAAGAAATAATGACAGGAAACTTACCTAACCTGGTAAGGAAATAGATATACAAGATGAGCAAGCACAGAGAGTCCCAAACAAGATGAACCCAAAGAGGCCAACATCAAGTCACATCATAATTAAAATGTCAAAGGTTAAAGACAAAGAGAGAATCTTAAAAGTAGCCAGAGAAAGCAATTAGTTACCTACAAGAGAGCTCCCATAGGACTGTTAGCTGATTTCTCAACAAAAACTTTTCAGGCCAGAAGGGATTGGCAGGAAATATTTGAAATGATGAAAAGCAAGGACCTACAAACAGGATTACTCTACCCAGCAAAGCTATCATTTAGAATCAAAGGACAGATAATGAGTTTCCCAGACAAGAAAAAGTTAAAGGAGTAGATTGAAGAATAGACTGAAAACCATGTAAAGTATTACAAGAAATGTTAGAGGAACTTATTCCAGAAGAAGAAGTAGAAAACAAATAAGATAAAAAATATGAATAATAAAACTGCAATAACTACATATTTATTGACAATTACTTTAAGTGTAAATAGATTAAATACTGCTATCAAAATATTGGATAGCTGACTGAATAAGAAAACAAATCCCTTACATATATTGCCTACAAGAGACTCTGTTCAGATAAAAAAAACACACACAGACTAAAAGTAAAAGGATGGGAAAAGATATTTCATGAGAATGGAAACAAAACAAACAAACAAAATAGCAGAAGTAGCCATACTTATATCAGGCAAAAACAGACTTTAAACAAAGGCTGTAACAAGAGACAAAGAAGGACAAGTAATCCCACTTCTGGGTATTTACCTGAAGGAACCCAAAACGTTACTTTAAGGAGATGTGTGCATCCATATGTTTATTGCAGCATTGTTTACAATGACCTGGATGTGGATGCAGCATGGGTGTCCATCGATGGATGAATGGACAAAGAGGAGGTGACACATATATACAATGAAACATTGCTTAGCCAGGGTTGGGAAGGTTCTTGCCAACTTTAGCAGCCTGGATGGACCTGGGGGGTATTATGCTGAGTGGAGTATGTCAGACAGAGAAGGATAGATGCAATGTGATTTTGCTTGTATGTGCAATCTAAAGAACAAAATAAACAAACAAAGAAAACGGAAATTGATACAGAAAACATTTTGATGGTTACCAGATGAGAGGGGGGTTGGAGGTGAGTGAGAAAGGGGAAGGGATTAAGAAGTACAAATTGTTTGTTACAAAGTAGTCATGTGGATGTAGGGTATAGCATAAGGATTATAGTCAATAATATTGTAATAACTATTCATGGTGTCAGATGGGTACTAGATTTATTGGGGTGATAGACGGGAAAGGGTGTGGGAGGAAGGTTGAAAAAGATGAAGGGATTCAGATGTACAAATTGGTAATTACAAAATAATCATGGGGATGTAAAGCATAGAGTATATAGTCAATAATATGGTAATAACTATGCATAGTGCCCAAGTTGGTACTAGACTAGTCAGGGGGATCACTTCTTAAATTATATAAATGTCTAACCAGTATGCTGTACACCTGAAGTTAATATAAAATAATACTGAATGTCGAAAGAAAGAAAGAAAGAAAGGAAGGAAGAAAGGAAGGAAGGAAGGAAGGAAGGAAGGAAGGAAGGAAGGAAGGAAGGAAGGAAGGAAGGAAGAAAGAAAGAAAGAAAAAAAGGAAGAGAGAAAGAAGTTCAAAGACTGACATATGGGGGATGGCAACATTAAGAGTTTGAGGAGATGAGACAAAATAAGCAAAGAAGACTAAGAAGTAAGATAGGAGGAAAACGAGAGTGTGCAATCCTGCAAGAAAGTGTTATATGGAGGAAAGAGTGACAAACTTGTGGAATGAAAATAATCTATACATCCTTCAACTGAGGAATGGATAAAAAAAAATGGGGTGTGTCCACACAATGGAATACTCTTCAACAATATAAAGTGACAACCTACTGATATATGCCACAATATGAATGCACTTTAGAATCATTGAACTAAATAAAACAAGCCAAGCACACATGTGCACGTGCATGTGCGCGCACACACACTCACTGCATGTTATGATTCCATTAAAATGAAATTTCTAGAAATGGAAAAAGTATAGTGACTTTTTCCTTTCTAATAGAGATCGGTAATTGCATGGAGAATGGGTACGAATGCCTTTGTGAAATGATGGACTTGTTCTCAGACTCGATTTTGGTGATGGTGGCATAGCTGCATAGATTGACTGAAAGTCATTGAACTGCACCCTTACAATGTGTTAATTGTCTGGGATATAAATTTCACCTCAATAAATCTGTTAAAATGAGAGAGAAAGAATGGGGAACAGAGAAACACAATAGAGAGACAGAATTAGAGTGGTGGTATTGGATAGTGTGTTACTAAGCTTTTGAAGAGTTTTGCTATGAAGTGGAGCAGGAAAAATGAGGTACTATCTGCAAGTGTACATGAGTCAAGAGAAGTTTGCTTTGTTTTGTCTTTAGATGGAAGAAGGGACAGTATGGTTCTATGCTGTTGAGAAAGATCCAGAAGAGAGTAAACAATCTCTGTTAAAGATGCAGAAAGGAGAATTACAGAATGATTTCTTTAAGTAGATAAAAAACAAAACAGAATAAAAACAAAATAAACACACACACACAAAACTAGAGTGCTAAGAATTGGACTTAGAAACACCATGATGCATCTATACTAAAAAAGGGAAGTTAGAGTGTGTCAATACAGAAGCTAGTGAGTGTGTGATTTGGTGATGAAGGCTTGTGGACATCATCTTCTAATTGCTTTGTTTTTCACAATGAAATTGTTGTTAGATGAGAGCGAAGAAGGGAGAAAAATTGAAGGATGGGAGACACATTGTGGGTTTAACAAAATTACAGGAAAAGGAATAGGTGTTTTTTTTGTGGGTTTTTTTTTTTTTTTTAAATTTCTAGTCAGCCTGAAAGTACACTTGAAATTCATAGTTTGGATTTTAAATTCAGATCAGTCTGCATAACTATATTTTTATATTCATATTAAGCTGAGTAGGTTCGGACATGCAATAGACTGAATGAATGTTGGGTTTACATCAGGATTAAGGATTTGCCAACTGTCAAGTCAGTGTGTTGAAGCAATAGGGGGATGGAGAAATTGAGTCTGTATTCAAGAAAATGATAATGATTGATGGAGAAATGTGAGAATCAAAGGAGGGTAAATAAGTAGGGTAAATAGGAGCTAGAGTCAATGATTTGTAGATTTCAGTGAGTTTAAAAGATTTCTGGAGTCCAAGTACGAGGACTGAGCAGAAGATAGTAGATGTTAGAGAATAGGATGCTTGTAAGTAGCTGTTGGTAATAACAGCTCAAGTGGCCAAGGTTGGTTGTAAAACAAGACCATTGGAATGGAGAAATAAAAGGAATGAAGAGGACAGGGTGGTGTAAGGGACCGAGTGAAATTACCATATATTAAGACTGTACTAGTATTGAAGAAACTTACAGTTACCCAGTTGGTAAAATCTTCAGGAAATAAAGGGGCATGAGCTGGGGGTGTGTTAATGACTTCAACAAGAAAGTGTGGAGACTGATGGCTTGAATTCAAAACTGAGGGTTTGTAAGGAGGAAGGACGGAGAATGGGCAGTGAGGAAAAAGGAGGATAACTGTTCCAAACTCACACTGAATGGTACATACAATCTGAGAGACTAAATAACATAACTTCAAAGGGCTGCACGGGAAGCCATATTTTCAGGGGACACGCAAGTTTAATTGGAGCCAGAATATAAAAGGAATGTTCAACAAAGAAGCTAAGGATGTATAGGATTTGGCTGATCAGGGATAACTGCCCATCTGGTAAGTGTCAGACATTGGCCTGGACACTGAGCTACTCCTTTTATATGGGGCTATGCATGTGTCCCCTAAAATTCTGTTGTGCTAACACTGATGTTGAGTCAATAATTTGACATAACACTCCAGAATGAGTACCTAGTAGAATATAACCTGTCCTACAAGCTTAAATTACATAATCAGTCTAATAATTCTTATGACATATATACAATAGCAATCTTAGTCTTATTGATCTCCATCAAAGATCACATTTTATTTATTTAATCAATTATTAATACATATTCTTATCTCGTTTATCATGTATGCAATTTATTATACTATTTCTTTCCCATTAGAAATCTTCTCACAGAGTTTTCTTTGCCAAATAGATAATTTGTCTATGTGTAATCTTGCAGTTATATTTCCTATATCATCCTCTCCCATTTCACTTTTTTTTTTTTTTTTTTTACAAATGTTCCAATAGCCTTGCTATATAAATGATGACTCAAAAAAATCTTGCTTTCTTTCCCACAGGGGTCATTTCATGTTGTTAACTCCTGTAAGTTTGCTGATGAATGCATGCATCCTCTACAGAGCTTCTTGTTTTCTCCACCCATCCTCTTCCTCCTCCTCCTTCTTTTTATCTCTAACAATTATTCATCGAATACTGCTCTTCAAACAAAATCTGTCTCATAACCCATTAGACTTAACATGTATTCATGATACAGGATTCTCCTAAAGTTGTTAAAAATTTTTGGCTTATCCATGACAAAGTTAAAGCACATGTTGCTTTGAAAGAGTTTAGATCTCAAATCACATGCAGGTATGATGAGATGTATTTACTGGAAGATCCCCAACTGATCACAGAAGGATTGAAGTGAATAAATAGACATATAGGAATTAGGTGGGTACAACTCAGAAATTATTCCTAATAGTGATTTTAAAACTCAGAATGTTTCCAAAAATATTTTCCTGTTGAAATGTAGTGTACTTTTCTTTTCAATTAAAAGACAAGTTAGGAGGGTCAGATAAAGCTGAGAAGCTAAGAAAACTGAAAAAGGTTTTATTATAATTTATGATAAAAATTATTTATGGTGGAACAAAATTGGGCCCCCTTTCTACACCAATAATACAACTTAGAAACAAGTATGGCTTTCATACTAAACATAAAAAAGAAAAACTTATTAAGATTCCAGGACCCTGAATTCTGTTTCCAGTGGTTAACGCTAAAGTCTTCATTATTTCTAAGATAGAAATAGACACAGATATTCTCTCTCTCTCTCTCTCTCTCTCTCTCTCTCTCTCTCTCTCTCTCTCTCTCTCTTTGTAATTGATGCTGTCCACTCTTAAATTGTATTATAGGAAAACTATACTGAGGTACAAAAATGTACTCCTTTTAAATTACAGGACTGAAACAAAATGAGTATAATTAGCTGTGAGCTGACAAAAGGGAATATAATTAATCTGAGCACAGTTTACTATTATGTGACTCCAAATGCCATGAAGTACTTACCTATTACCAGGACTTTTACAAGAGCTCAAGCAGCCAAAAAATAATAAGTAAATTATGGTTCTGTTTGAAACAAAAAAAATGTTTCTTAGCAGTTTTTGTTTCAGTGTGACAAACACCATAAACCAGTTTCCAGCTTATCTTGTGAAATAAGATGCACATTGGTGTTCAGTTAACTCAACTCTGACACTCCCAATAATTTTGAGAGGTTTTTACTGTCTCAGCTTATCACTTTCCTTGTGCTCCAGACAATATCACTGGTGGCAGGCACAGACATAACCACAACAGCCAAAAGTTAGAATGATAATAAAACCATCTCATCAGAGGAGCTCAGACTCTTGTCCAGTGGTATTTAGAGTATGGGATCTTTAATTTCATATCTGGTACTCTGATACATTTCATGAAAACCATGCACATTTTATCTGGAATGTTCCCCAGTCAAAACACTATCTTAAAAAAACGAGCATATAGTAAAAGAGAGCAGCAGCAATATAGAATGGATCCTACCGTACCTGGAGAATGAGGCGGAGGAGAGCACATCAGAACAACCCCCTGGCCTTCCCTCACAGAGACTGCAGTTCTTGTCCGGCCACTAAAATTTCCCAGATCTGTCAACATAACACAGCATTTAGATGCAAGGCAAAAAGGAGTTTAAAGAATTACTACGTTTGTAACTTATACTTAACTTTGCTCTCATTATCTAGAGAAAGTTTCTTTTTGTTTGTTAAATATGATAGGAGGGCCTTAAAAATAAATCTATACCATCCAATTTTAAATACCATGCTTTTCAGATTTCACTCTTTGTAGTGCATACAAGTTGCTAGTGTAGGAAGAAATTAGTACATTTATAACACATTGAATAGTTCTTTTATTTTGTTATAATATTTCCTACATATTAATTTTTCTACTACCAATAAAACCCATTCATGCATAGAGAGGAGACATAGAAGTGGTTAGGGGTACCTGGTGTCCAATTTGCTGCTTCATTATATGTCATGCTAAGAATGGTATGTTAAACTAAACATGCATTTGTCAAATTAGAGAGACTTGTGTGCTCGAGCAAAATATAAAGTGGATATAAAGTGTTTTTGTTTTTTCTTCTATAAATGTGAGTGAAAAGTCCTGTTATTTTATTTTATAGAAGTCTGGAATTGCTTGAACATTAATTATACTCATTCATTTTGATTACTCTGGGAGTATTACAGCTATTGAAATACTTATACATATGAAGGATTATAGCATTGACTGGGGTTCAGTTATCTTCCCTTAAATTATGTTACATTTGCACAATTTGAAAATATTTTCCTAAATATAAAGTGGTCTAAAAAATAATTATGTGTTATTTGTATTTCTAATATTGTTTATTAATTTATAGCTCAGTACTTATGTCTCTTTCCCCTTTCTTGTCTAGGCTGATTAGACATGATTTTTAGAATAGCCTCTTAGAAATAGTAGTTTAATATTTTTATAAATAACCATTGTCCCAGAATTCTCTCTGTAAAATCATGTCCCCATAGTGAGAAATGTTTCTTGAAAATGTTCTGCCTTTCCTTCCATTATTCATCAATTATAAAAGAGATTTTTTGAAACTTTTCATTATTTCATGCTAAAATAGTATGTTTTATAGTAACACAATATAGATCCTCAAATTTAATGTTTGTTAATTTGACAAATGATAAAAGTAAGCAGTCAAGAAAATATACTAAATGGATATAAAGGAGATACATAACTAACTTTAATATCCTAAGAAGGACTCTATACCTTACTTTTTGAGAGATCGGTAACTATTTACTTATTTGCTGAATTTACTATAAAATCTTAAATATATTCAAAATCAGGAAAACTAATAAACAGTAAAGACATAATGACAAATAAACAGTCAAAGAAGTATTCATTATTGAAGTAAGTGTTCAAGATTTTATACATAATTCTGTTTCATTGTAAGTAGTTAAGTGTTTCACAAAGTGGCAAGATAAGAGAGAAAGAATTGTCTTAGTTCTATTTTTTTTTTCTTTTTGGTGGTTTGAAAACATTCACTTGAATGTATAGTAAAAATCAACTTCATTCATTTTCACATATATGTGACTCACGACGTTAAATTTATATGCATTGGTCCTAAGGGATAGAAGCTACCTTTTTCCAACAAATGATCTCAATATGAAAACAAAGCATGGCAGGGTTTCTAATTTGGTTTTCTTTGACTCTACTCCTAAAAGTGCAGGAACCACACAGTGAGACAGTAGTTGCAGTAGGGCTGTAATATCTCTTTAGAGCATATATGGTTCTACTGTCCTCTTTTCTTTCTCATGGAATTTATAAACCCTGGAAAGCTGCTTGGATATTATTATTATTTTTTGTATTAGTTTCAGGTGTACAAGGCAACTAATAGATATTGACACCCCTTTTAAAGTGATAACCAACCCCCCCATGTCTACTACTCCTCTGACATCATATACAGCTGTTACAATACCATTGACTCTATTCCCTGTGCTTGGATATTAATTTATCTTAACTGAATTTCTTAAATGGTTACTGAAAAGTATATATGTAGCTTTCAATACATTTAGTACAAGTATATATTATGTTTACTTTTTAGGATATTTGAAATCAACCTACTGTAGTTAAAACTAGTTTAATAGGAATAGTATTAAATTAATGCCTATCTCTGAGAAATGGAAGTAACAGGCATGGCAAAGAAATTAGACGCAAAAAAATTACAGAATGATTATGATCTGAATTTTGTTTTGAGAACACAATGACCCAAAAGATAACACTCAGCTGTAATTACTTTATTTTGTATTAGCTGCTAATATAGTTTCTCATGCAATTGTCTCTGTTGTTATTTCCTATATTATAGCACCAGCAGTACAAAGATAAATGGATTTCTTTCAATTGTGAATCATTCTTTTTTCTTTCATAAAGACATATATACTAAAAAGAAGTCTGCACTTTGATGGAGAGTGTATTTTTCTCATTTCAATCCTTCTGCCTAAAAAAAAAAAAAAAAAAAAAAAAAAAAAGCAAAACATTTTTAAAATGTGAAAGTGAAAGTGGTCCATGTGTCACACCAGATTCTGGGTGAGCTGAGGCAGAATGATTTGTGAAATGTCTTGGTTGGAGTAGGGATGGCAACTGGAGAGAACAGGCTCAGTGAAAATATAGCTGGTTTTAATCTCATTGCTAATAGAAAGCCATTTCTTTGGAAGTATTCATCAGAGAACTTGGTTTGAGTGCTTATGAGATTACTTTTAATAGATTACACATTCTAATATGTTAAGGAGAGAACTAAAACATAAGAACAAGATGGCGCTTTGGTTATTTTACTGCTACTCACATAAGTTAAAAAACACTTGTTTATATGTTCTGTTTTATACCTTTGAGGGGAAAATGAGTGGCAAAAAACCTTAAACAAGGACTTCAGAATTCAGGTTTAAGTTATGAACTGACACAAACCTTTTTCTGGACTTACTATAAAGCACATGGACACATAGATAAACAATAGACTGGAGGAGAAGGTTTCTGGTCAAGAAGTACAGGGCCCCAGGGCTTGTCTTTGCTCATACTTTTTCCAAGTTCAGCATCTCATGTAAAATTTAATAGTGGAGCTTTAATTAGAACTGCAGCTTACAGAATTACTATACCAATCATCCTAGATGAACCATGCAAAGTAAAAAAGGTATACAAGGAATGACGCAATCGAGAGCCTCACATGACAGAATGTAGATTTGGGATGTGTGATTTGAAGCATGATGACAAGATACAAGACAAATTTCATCAATTCGTTTAACAAAACTTCAAGAGTGTAAACTGCACACTGAACACTAAGTTAGGTACTGGTGATACAGAAAAGCTATAAAGGAAAGATGTAGACATATGAACTACTCATACCTACTTGGGCCAACTGTCCACAGACCCAGCTCAGAGGAGTTTGTGTCACCAAATTGATGCATGAGACCAAACCATCATAATTTCAACTTGTCGCAGCCATACTTATGAATTACCAGTATATATCATGTGCATATACCATTTATTACTTCATGCTATTCCCCTGAATATGAGCTGCAAACACATGTACCCAACACACACACACACACACACACACACACACACACACACACACACGCACACTCTTTAGGTTCTTTTCTTCCTTCCACCTTCCCTCTTTCCTCCCTTCCTGCCTGATTCCTTTCTTTGCTTTTCTTCCCTGCATTATTCCACAAAGGATCTGAGACAGCTTTAAAACCATATATGTATATAACACAAAAAGATAAAACAGGTATTGACAAATTCCAGGTGACGGCAAAGTGGGAGTAGTAATAATCCTGTAGGGTAAAATAAACATTTGAAAGTATATGTTGTAGGGGTGACCAGATGTCTCAGTTGGTTAGGACGCAAGATTTTAACAGGGTTGTCAATTCGATACCCACATGGGCTAGTGAGCTGCGCCCTCCAAAACTATAGTGAAGAGAATGAGCTGCCGTTGAATTTCCGGAGGGGAGGCCGGATGGCTCAGTTAGTTAGAGTGCAAGCTCTTAACAACAAGGTTGCCAGTTCAATTCTGGTGGGCTGTGCTCCCTGCAACTAAGATTGAAAAATGGCGACTGGACTTGGAGCTGAGCTGTGCCTTCCACAACTAGACTGAAGGACAACGATTTGGAGCTGATGGGTCCTGGAAAAACACACTATTCCCCAATAAAAAATTAAAAAAAAAAAAGAAAGAATATGTTATATATGAGGTCAGACAATTAAATTCACGAACTCATCCCAGAAAAAGTCCTACATACCTCATTGCTGAATATCACTATGATCACCTTGGATGTACTCCCCTTGGGAAGCTGTGCACTGATGCCAGTGCCTAGTCCACCGTTCATAGCAATTTTGGAACTCTTTTTCTGGAATGGCCATGAGAGCTATTGTCGTATTCCCCCTGATGTCCTAAAATGTCTTCCTTTCAATATTCCCTTTATCTTCAGGTAAAGAAAAAAGTCATCGGGGGCCAGATCAGGTGAGTAGGGAGTGTGTTCCAATACAGTTATTTGTTTACTGGCTAAAAACTCCTTCACAGACAGTGCCCTGTGAGCTGGTGCATTGTCATGATGCAAGAGCCATTAATTGCTGGCGAAAAGTTCGTCATCTAACTTTTTCATGCAGCCTTTTCAGCACTTCCACATAGTAAACTTAGTTAACTGTTTGTTCAGTTGGTACAAATTCATAATGAATAATCCCTCATATATATATATACGTATATATATATATGGTTAGCAACATAATTGGAACACGTTCGCAAGATTAATTGTCAGACCTCGTACATTTGTAAATTATTAGAAGTTGACAATAAATTTGATGCTAAACTTACAAGGGACAAAACAAAGATGGATATGTCCCAAGTCTTCGGATTCATGGTTATTGTAAGTTCAAAATTTTCAGTAACTCTGAAGAAGCGCAGCGTTAGTGGATATTAAGGTCTAAGAGGACTTTCTTGGCGAGACTTCATAAAGATCACGGTAGGTGGTGTAGTGGGCTGAGCAACTTTGCAAACCAAGTAGGAAGGTTTTATACCTACTGAAATACCTTAAATAGTTACAGTATGACACACACACACACACACACACACACACACACACACACAAATAAAATATTTCAAAAAACATTTTTCAGAAAGGCGAAATATTTTAGTGTGGGAAAGGGAGAGAGGTTGCAGGAAACTGGTAAGAAGGAAAATACATAAGGGGTTCTGGACACTGATCTTATGATCTTAGGTATTTTAAGTACAATAGATTAGTTAGTTACTAGGAGAAGAGAGGGAAAAGGGTCAAGGCAAGAGGATAAATCTTATACAATAATGTGCTGAGCTTCATCTGTCTCCTGGGCTTTAATTTCCTAGTCCTAAATTTGTTCTGAATAAGGGGCAATGTTTGGCTTATGGGAGTTGAGAGTTTGGAGGAAGGAATGGGAATGGAGTGATAATTTTTCTTTGTACTTGGATACATTCATCCTGGTGGTGGTGCTAGTAAGTTTTACTGTCAATGCTCCAGGCATCCTCAATTAATTCTCTAATGTCAAAAGTGATGTGAATACAGAGATAATTCATTATGAATTCTAAACTTCATAAAATTGAGTTTGAATTTTTACGTAAAACAATTGAGAAAGGCAAACCACTTTAGACTAGGTGTCAGAGACTTGAGTTTTATTAATTACTATTATCTTGGTATCAGATTCATATGTAAGATCGTAAGACTGAGGAACTAAGAGGGGTGCTCTTTCTGAGGGGCCTCATAGCTTTCACTTTTATGATTCTTATAAAAACAAATGACAGTTTTTCCAATATTGACTTGGTGTTTGCTGCTTCACTTGCAAAGTGATTACATGTTTAAGTCTTTTGTCACTTTCCTCCTATTATCATCAGGATTTTTTAGATAACTGTCAGATGTAAATATCCTGTAATAAAAACTGATTAGACATCATTTAGAAACTATCTTTGACATTGTAAAATGTTAAAAAAAATAAAGAGAAATATAAGGAAATTGATGAATAATAATTATAGTAGTTACTATCATACTTATTCTATGCCAGGCATCTTGGAAATTCAATATTAATTTCTCTGTTTTAAAGATTACTAAACATAGGTGAAAGTGAACAGAAACTTGGCTGTGGTCTAATAGTTAATAACTAGTGAGTTGCAAATCAAACTCAATGTAGTTGTTTTAAAAAAAAGGAATGAGGACAAAAAAAGCCATTCAACATTTGGAAGATAGACCAAGTTGGTTTTTGAAGTTTATAAATAATACTTATAAGGATCTCTTATTAAAAATCATTTTTGACAGATGAAAGACATAAAGGTGGGAAAAATTAGTGAAGAATGCAAAGAAATAATTCTTACGTTTATTTTGAGAGAATTAAATTAATATTTTTAATACATAGCCATTTGTTCTTACATAAATAAAGCCTTTCATAAGACACTCTCCAACAAGCAAAATTGTTAATAATGATAGTTTTTAAAACAAAAGTTTGATTGTTGAATACTATGTTGACTGAAAGCCATAGAAACATGAAGCTTTGTGGTATTTTACTGACAAGCGTGAGCTCATGAGCCTGTGGTCAATTTGTAAGCAGATAGGACAGCGTTTATTTATCCCCACTTAATAATGAGGACATTGGTATTAACTAAGGTTAAATAACGAGAATATACACTTCAGCCGGTAAGAATTTGAACCTGCAAGATGACGAATTCATTTTGGAACTAGCATGTTTTTAGCCTATAGTTATTTTGATACTCTTCATTTAGAATGTTTCAATCAATGTAATTATTTCTTTAAACATTTTCCTTTTACATAATATGAAGTAAGGCTACAATTCTTTGACATATTTGTTGTAAGTCATCTGTGAATGGTATGTCACATCACTTTTTCAAAATGTTAATTACTTAATAAAATGAGTCTTTTGAGAATATCAGTTGTGGTAATTAGAGGCACGTCAAAGCATACACTCCCATCTATTACCTGAAGATAAGAACTATGATACAGCTGGAGATGTGGTGAGGTTAATTTGTAAGAGATAATGACAAGTTATAATGAAACTTTCTTCATTCCTATTTTTTCATTGGTTATATATAACAGGTCAGATGAGTAATCTCTTGCTGTGGTTTGCCATTTTCACTTTACACATCATCAAACATGAATCATCCAGCCTAAGCGTTCACTAATTAAGAGGAAACCAAAGCACACTAGTGTGTATTAGCCTCGAAAGAGACAATTCTAACTACGTTATAAGTAAAAGAGTAAATTATAATTTCTCTTGTAAAAAGATAAATTATCCAAAGAGTGTGATAAAATGAGACACTTTGTAAATAATATATATGGTGAAATAATCTCAAATGTGAACATTGTATATGAATTTGTTTAACTAATATGATGATAGTCTATGAACCTTGGCAGGAGTTAAAATATCTGACTTAAATTTCCGCACTTCAGGTGACCAATTACATTAAAAACAAACAACAAAAAAAGATTTTATTTGCTTGCTTCCAAGTTCAATTTTTCACCCCAAATAGAGATCAGTCTTAATTCATTAAAGTCTCAGGAAATTCTAAGGCTGAGAATTGGAAAGAAAACATAAAACAGAAATAATAGAACATGTATAGAGATTTTGAGTATTATAGACCCATAAAATTAGGGGAAGGGCGCTATTTCGTAAAACCAACAAGTTATTTAGCATGTAAATTCCTAAAACTCATAGATCTTATTATTGTCAAGCTTTTGGACCTATCTATCCTCTTCAGCTATTTTACATTTTATAATATTTCATTAGATAATTACTTCTTTGCCTACAAACATGATTTCTTAGCCATTTCTCTCTCCATTTTATTCCCCTGGCACAACTTTAACCTTCGTTAAATTGAACTATCTACCTATTCTGCTCTGGGCAAGGGAATGGGGATAGAAACAAACATCAACAGTGATGCCTACTTTTGCTCTAAATTCATGACCATGAACCTCAAGCAGAGCCTTTGTACAATAGTCTATGAACCCTGCCAGACGTTCCATACACTTGATTTAATGTTTATGGAGTCCATTCTCTCTCAATCCTTTAGACCATATTTTCACATCTACTCTCTTTCAAAACAACTTCCTGTCCTTTCCTTCACTTCTTTCCTCCAAATTCTTGGAAAAAAATGGAAGTAATCTAAAAACCACTTATCAATATATATACTCCACCTATGGGAGACACTGCAATGTGTGCCCTTGATTCTCTTTCAATGAAGGACTTGTCCCAACTGTTGGGAGTTCCACTGATAGACAGCGTTCAGCTCTCAGACCCTGTAGGGACTGCTACAGACAATCAGTTCACTCAAGATTGTATTCTTTCCTCAGGTAGCAGTCAGCCAACAATTCCTCAATGAATGAATATAATAACCTGACCACCTTGGTCCAACTTCAGACAGCCCTGACAAACCATTCTAGTTTAGAAATCCTTCTTAGTGTCGACTTGGAGCTGTTGGGCCTGCAGCGCAGCTCAAATTACTTCCTTCCCATGTCTGCACCTTCCTCCTCCCTTCCAGTGTGTGGATTCCAACGGCACTTCTTAATAACCATTATCTACACTAAACTCCATCTCACCTAGTCTGTTTCCCAGGGAAGTCAATCTGTAACACTACCACAATAGCTATCAACTTATCTGTATCTATATTGCCTCTAGTCCTGTTTTCATAACTGAACTGTCTGTGATCCAGTCAAAGACTTTTCCCCCGTGCGTCATAAATAGCATTCAAACATACTGGTATTTCTCTAAAGTTTTTTTTTTTTTTTTTTAAAGAGGACGAAAAAAGTGTATCTTTCTGACTCTACTTCCCCCTCATTTTCGCTCCAACTCATTTTTGTTCTCCCTTTCTGAAAAAAAACTTCCCATTCTTTCTTAGCTTCTCAAATCAGTCTCCCTGCCACTGGCCAACATGTTATTGTAAAAGTAACCAATGACCTGCCCATTGTTAAATTTATTGATCAATTTCTCATTTCTCATCTACATGACCTATAATTAGTATTGATAAAATTGATCACACCTTTCTTCTGAAAATAATTTCTTCACTTATATTATTCCTCCTTCACTCTGCCCTCACCTTCACTTTCATAAGCTTATTTTTCCTCATCTCTGCAATATCTAACTTTTTCAGGGCCCTAGGTTAGTCCTTGGACCTTTGTATTTATTAATCTACACCATTACCAAAGTTATCTTACCCTTGTATTTAAAAATTATGTGTACACTGAAGAATAGCCAAATTTATTCTTGCCTGGACAGCCCCTTTGAGTGGCAACACACAAACACACACACACACACACACACACACACACACACACACACACACACACACACTGTTTACTTGACATTTCCATTTGGATGTCTAATAGGCATTGCAAACATAACATATCCTAACAGGATGCCTGTTTCCACCTGCCAACCTACCATTGCCATAATATTTCCCATCAGAGTAAATGATCCTTTCATTCTTCTAGTTATTAAGACAAAATGCAAACATTGTCTGTGATTCCAGTGTTTCTCACACCCCACATACAATTCATGAAGAAATCCTATTGATACTATTTCATAATATATTCGGAATCCAACAACATCTAACCTTTTCTACAGCTTTCATCCAGGCATCTCTCACACCTTGATTGTTATGAATTCACCCTACTGTTCTCCCTACTTCTTCCTTTGCTCTCTTTTAGTCTATTCTCAGCACAGCAGCCAGGGTTGGTTTTCTTAAAGTTAGATCATATGCTCTAAATAGCTTCTATCTTAGTCAGAGCTAAAGTAAATCTACTAACAATGGTCTCCAGGCCCTAGGTTGCTATGTTCATTGTAATATTCCCAGACCCCTGTCCTAGCTGTTCTCCTTTCCTGGAATACACTTCCTCCTGGGTGTTTGCATGGATATCTAACATTGTACAGCTTTCTGCAGGAATGTCACCTTTGCAGAGGGGACTTCCTTGATCAGCAGGTTTTTCTTTTCCATTTTTCCAATGTCTATTCTCTTTATTCTGATTTCTTTTTACCATAACACTTATCACAACCTGACATATTATGTAATGGGTTTCATAGTGTACTGTCTGTCTTCCCCAACCCATTAGAACGTAATCTTCTAGAAAACAAACACTTTGTTTTGTCACTGCTGAAAATAATGCCTAATGCATTTTTCTATAGGTACCTAATAAATAATCAATAAATAAGTAATTGAATCCATAAAACCACCACATACTTATCTTTAGCATGTATTTGTACTTGAAGAATTTTAGACTTAAAATTTCTAAATGTTGGGATATTTCCCAAATATCATGCCATTATATCTTTTCAAAGGATCCACATTCTTAGTAAATATTGAGCTTCCCAGATGAATCTGAAATATATACGCATTGTAATGCTGTTTCCAAAGCAGAGTTTTCACTCAAGATTAAATTATTTTAATAGTACAAAGGTCATGTTTATGGCATTTTAATCTTTAGCTAAGATGGACGGTGGATGATAAGCATATTTTTAGAAAATAATTTTTTTGTTGTTGGTGGTGTAATAATTTCAAAAATATTAAAAGTTTTAGATGCAAGTAATTATAATACTTTTATGGCACCTGACTATATTTCCAGCAAAATCTCTTATGCATAGCAGTGTACACAACCAAATTCTGAATACTATTCTTACTATAGACAATGATAAAAAAATTCTGAAGAGTAGATATTCAATAATTTGCTTGAAATTATCTTAACAGAAATACCGTACTTCCATGACTTATTTAACACAAACTATGTAAATTCCTAACCTAACAGATAATGGTCAACTTATATTTTAAAATATTACTATAAAAAATAAGGGCTTTGAAGGCAAAAGACCTAAGTTAAAATTCTAGTATCACTATTCATTAACAGTCACATTGGACAAATTATGTTATTTTATTATGCTTTACTTCCTGGTCGAGATGAGATAATTCTACATGCGTTATAAGATTACTGTGAAAAATTGCCTGACATATAAAAATATCTTACCCACAAAACTGGCCAATAATAAGCACTCGATAAACATTATTTCCTTCTAAAAATTTCAGAGTTGTATCTTATTAACTTCTAATTATAAACCTAAATAATTATCAGTTTATTTTCCTAAATATTTTGAGCATACAGAATAAAGGATTCTCAAACTGTAATATTTGGGGACCATCAACAATGTTATACAAGAGAAGATAAAACTCATTAAGTAACAGAGAGCTGAGTGGAGCCATTGAAGAGTGGCAAACTTAGACAAGCTATTTTACCCCTCACATCTCAGCATCCTTATCTGTAAAATTAAGATAAAATAAAAATCTATCTCATAGTTTTTAAAGACTTAAATATAATAATTTCTATATAGCAGTTAGTACAACAATGGCACAAAAATAAATGGAAGCAATTATTATCATCATTGTTACTGTTATAAAAACATTATTGTGAGAATTGTGACACATTAATTCTAATCTAAAGTCTTCTACTAGCTAGCTATGCACTTTGTGGCAAAAGTTTAACCTTTCTACTTCTTTATCTATAAATCAGGGATGTGGTTTGCTCAAGAGAAACAGATCCACAGGCCTCTGGAGTTACAAGTCTAAGATAACAATCATGGTGGGAACTAAGGTAAATTGGAAAGACTATGCCTCACATGAAAGTTACATCTGTTTTAATAAAACTATGCAGGCCCAAGGAAACACTTGTACGAAGGGTGATCGAAGAATACAGTGAATGCTGCTGCCGACCGCCATCCAATGGAAAGGTGGTGTTGTGTTTTTTGGCCTTGATGGAATTACGCGAGCTGAGTTTGTACCCAGAAACACTACAGTGAACTCTGAATATTATAAGGGCTTATTAGAGAGTTTAAGAAACAATGTGCCTAGAAAATGGCCTGAGAAATAGGCAAACTGTTTCATCCTCCATCATGACAATGCTCTGTGTCACACATGCTTCTGGTATGGCAATTCCTGTCAATTAAAAACATTACAGTGTGTCCTCATCCACCTTATTCACCAGATCCGGCACCGTGCCACTTCTGGCTCTTCTCCAAAGTCAAAATGACCATGAAACGTAAACGTTTTGAATCAATTCAGGATATCAAGGAAGCCATGGCAGTGCAACTAAAGACACTCATGAAAGAGGACTTCCAAAACTGCTTCAGAAAGTGGCAAGAACGATGGGATAAGTGTATTTGAAGCACACTTATCTGGGGAGAGGGGTATTTTGAGAAGGATTAATGGCAATGTGTCTTTTACTGTAAAACATTTTTTAAAAATTTAAACATTCTCGATATTTTTTTTATCACATCTTGTATAGCCAGATATAGTCTTGAAGGAGAACAGTTTTTCAAACTTAGACTGGATGATATCTAAGATACAAAACACTCCATTATTTTAACTCACCACCTCTGATTCTAACTTCTAGCTGTTATTCAGAACCTAGTTTTAATGTGTAATTATAAGTTACTTATCATTCACTGAACTTATTTCAATTGGCAAACATACTTATAAAATAAATATATACAATGTATATGAAAGAATATTCCTAATACCTATTACAGTGAATAGCAAATGAAACAGATTTTATGTTTTGTATTTATGCTTTGATAATTGACTTGACAAACGGAAATAGAAAAACATTGTTATCAGCATAAAAATGTATGCCAGTTATTTACAAGGCTACTTTTTCTGCAGTTTTATGATGATTGATCTAAAGTAAAGGAATATCAAAAAAAGTTGCTGAAATGAATATCCTGCTATTATAATTGAGAGAATGTGTCATATTTATCTTCTAAATTATACACTCCTCCAAAGAAATTTTTAGCTCCACTTGCCCCTACTTAAAACCGCTCTTCTAGACAACACAATTATTTCTTTTCCACATATCTAATGAAAAAAATATAATTCACTGGTGAGTGAATTATAAGCCAATTTCTTTGACTCTGAGTATAAAATTATACTTTTGAATATGAGCACTATGAATTTTAACAAAGCAGTAAGTTTGCCCTCCCAAATCCATCATAGTCCTGAATTGCATGAGCATGTCTGTATTGGTCTGTTTTAATTTTTACTTTTGTTACACCAGTACTTCCCTAATTAAGTAATATGTGTGTTTGAGTGTTTTGCTCTACCAAATTTGTTTTCAAGGACTGTGTGTATTGCAGAGCACTTAGAACAGTTCTGGCCCCCTGCTCAAATGCTTTAAAATGTAAATTGCTCACTTTCTTGATTCCCTGAGCTCATTTACTGTTGTACAATTAAATCAAGTACCACAGATTTGCATTTTTTTGCTTTTACAATCTATAACCTCAACAGTTCTATCTGAATAATTTACACCCTGTTTAATTAAAAAAATCTTAGGGAGCTGATTTATTTCGTAACTCAGCCGACTAGTGATCAATTTTCAACCTATCTTAGATCTCGGCTGAAAACCTCGTTCCCTCGCCTTAGAGTAAATCTCTCCCCTCTGCTCCTGTAGCAGTGTTTTTCTTTTCTAGCACTCGATTACCTCAGGAAGTTTTAATTTGTGACCTTCGTTTAGGTTGAACGAAAATGTAAAGTGGTCTTTGGATAATACTCAAAGTTTAGGGAGGATTCAGTTTACTGTGTGCAGCAGCTCACATATTATACAGCATCTCAATGGTGAAAAAAAAAATATGGTGATGGAAGGAGAACTGACTCTGAGTGGGGAGCACACAACGTGATATATACAGAGGGTGCCAAAAAATGTATACATATTTTAAGAAAGGAAAACTGTATTACAATTGCAATACTCAATATATACAGATGGCAAAAGATGAATACAAGTGACGTTTGCTTCTGCAATTACAAGAGGTGCTCAAAGTGGTTACCATCAGCAGCAGCTTGAGCAACATTGACCAATGTCCACTTGTATACATTTTTTTGGCATCCTTTGTAGATGATGAATTATAGAAATGTACACTTGAAACCTATGTAATTTTACTAACAATTAATAAATTTAATAATAAAAATTATTAAATAAATTTAAATAATAAAAATATAGCCAATAAATTTAATAATAAAAATATAGCCAATTATTTCAGGTCAGAAAGCAGGTCCCTGGCAGTGTATCACCTATGCTTAATTAGTGCAGTGCTTGGCATTCAACAATTACTGGTTGAATAAATGAAGCACATTTAAAAAGGGCACTTGTTACAAATTGGCCTCTAAATCTCAGGCACTGTTCTCTTCCTATATGATTTATTTCCATGAAACCAGAGAAGAGCTTCTTAACAGGCAGAATACACATTTAAATCATTTATTGAAAACAAGTTACTTTTGTGTGGAAGTATGAAGTAATTCTTCAGAGAATGAAATCAGTTTTCACATTAAGCATCAGTTCAATGTACTAACAGTCTTGTGACTCTTGTTTTTGTTTTGTAGTTTCTCTAGCTCTTTTGCACTGAAGTACTAGAAAACAGTTCCCAGAAATTGTGTAGGGCTGATAATGCCTGTTCGCTCACGGTTCATTGATTGTAAATCGGCTAAGGCATATGCATTACCCATGTTACTGAAGGGCATCCCACATAATCTAGTCCAAGGCTAGGCAGATATTTTCTGTAAAGGGTCAGATAGTAAATATCTGAGGCTTTGCAGGCCAAAAGGCAAAATTGGAAACTATATGAAAGTCATATATTTTTTATTTCACAAATATTATCTTTGGAATTTTTCAACCATTTAAAAATGTAAAAGTAAATCTTTAGCTTGTGGGCTCTACAAAAACACAGATTTGGCCCATGGGCCATAGTTTGCTGATCCCTGGTATATAGTTCACTGAAATTACGAGGGATAGGAAGGCTTAATAGATAATGTTGTACTACTACAGAGTCAATGATTTTTCTATATAGCCTGTTAAATCACCTTAGAGGAATAGGACATTTGCAAAGTAGAAAAGCTTGGTCTCTGAAATTAGAACGTCACGGATTTGAATTGACTCTTCCACTTATTACCGATATAGCCTTAGACAAGCTACTTGAAATAAACTTTAATTGAATGCCAATATGTTTAAGGTACTAGTTTGCTGAGAATGTAAGGCCAATAACACGTGGTCCTTGCTTCAAGAAGCTCATTTATTCATTCACTCAATTAATCTTTCTTTCAACAAATATAAATTACAAACCTACTATATTCTGGGTACTTATAGATACGAAGGATACAGCAATAAAAATATTGAATTTGTCTCGCAAATAACATTCATTGTTTTCGGTTTGTTTTGTTTCATATTTTTTAGATAATACTCCTAGGAATTGTATATTTTTCTTGTCTAGTGATTACCATTTCTTTTTCTTTTACAATTGTTGACTAGCTATTAGGTTGATGCAAAAGTAATTATGGTTTTTGCTATTATTTTTAACCTTTTAAATCGTAATTACTTTTGCACCAACCTAATACCATATTAAATTTTATCAGTTTTTATCTTTATTCTAATTGTTCAAGATTTTTGGACACAAAAACATATTATTCCCAAATACTGTTTACTTTTGTTACTTTTAAATAACATTTTGCATTTTTTCTCATTTCATTTATTTGACTGAATTGGTTAGACTTTCAAGATCAGTACTATATCACATGATGGGAAATTGAAAAATCTGATCATTTTTGTTTTTTAATAGAAATGTTTTAGAAGTTTCTCTATGAAATAATATTTGTTTCAAGTTAACTAGAATTAATGAAACAAAGAGTTTCACTAAGAATTTAAATGTCACTCAAATGTTTTTAAAATTAAATACAGAATTTAAGTTTAACCCATTAACTTTTCAGTATCTGATAAGAAATGAGGTTTTAATGTATCTATTTCTGTGCTTGTGGCATATTATCTTAGATAGATTTCCTAATGTTAATTCATTTTTGGATTCCTAGAAATTTAAAAGATTGGAGGATAAATGGTATAATTATTTACTTCTGCTATCTTTTGCCAGTTTCTCCTTGATATCCCAATAATATTTGCTTCATTTAACCATGAATGCATAAAGTTTCACATTTTTTATATTTCCATTATTGACTATATCTTTTATCACTATGAAATACCAGCTCCTTCCTTGGTTCTTATTTCCTTTGCCTGCTATTTTGCACTAACCTACCCATCAATACTCACACATGTGCACACAAGGGAACAAGCACACATACATGCTAGTTTATGTGCTTTGATTTTTTTCTTTTTTTAGATGTTAGCTTAAATAGCACTTCTTCAGCCATGACTCCACACAAACTTTCTCTCCCAATATTATATGCTTACATACTAAATATTTCTCTCTTTGCCTTTATCTGAACTGTAATAACTTTGTGCGACCATTACATACTTGGCTCCCTCTAATAAGCTTCACAAGGGCAAGTACCAAGTCTGTGTAATGTAGTGCTATATTCCCAGCATCTAAAAGAACATCTAGCACATAATGAGAACCCAATGAGTGAATGTTTTGTCCTTTGTTTGTCTAATATTACTATAACTATCTCTGCTGTATTTTTTGTTGGAGCATATTTTGCCTATTCTTTTATATATGATCTATTTGTATTATTATTTGTGTGTGTGTGTATAACTGAAGATCTAAACTTCATATATAGAGGGAAATTTTAATAATCTGATATTCTTTGAATTTTAATAGAGTAATTTAATGCATTTACATTTATTGTCACAGCTGATATATCTGATCTTATTTTGTCGTTTTCTGTGTGAATTCTCTTTTTAATCTTTCTTACTGATTTTTTAAAAAATAGAATGCATGTTCTTTGTCTTAATTTTGTTATAATAGATACATATACATGTATAGGTATGATATATCTATCTGGGTAGTTCTCTTATCAATCTGTCATCCATATTCTTTTAAAAATCTCACGTTTTCAAAAATGTAATTGTATTTTTGTTAATAAAAATGGCATGTCACCTTTGTAATCTCTTCTCTGTTCAAAATGAGACTATTAGTAGGGTTTTAAATCATTACTACTCATTTCCTTTTTGTGACTATTAATATAATCTGATCTACAGCCAAAACTGTTTTAATTAAGTTATTGTGGTTCATATTAGCTATCTTTGCTTTCAAAATTTTTGATATTTTTCTTCCCTTAAGTAAGTTTTAAGATTACTAAATTTAAAGAGAAATATTTATCTCTTCACAGCGAAACTTAAACATTTTTGAATTTTAAATTCTAATTCTTTTCTTGATCTTCAAGTGCATGTATGAGATATATCTTTTCAGAACTTTTCACAAGTGAGGTGTATTTTTGTCAAATTCAGATATGAATATCAACTTCTCTGATCTGTATTTCTTTGGCTACAATTTCCTTGAAAACTGGGACCTTGCTCATTATAATTTAGGATTTAGTGCACAGAAAAGAAGACTAAGGTCAATTGGGTTTTGTTTTTCTTCAATTTTTGAAGGAAATACTTATAAAACCTTTTCTTCATCATTGTCATTAAAATTGCTATGCCAAGTTACAGATATTTATTCATTATTTTCCACAGAATATTGTGAGCCCAATATGATCTATACATTCAGCTCTCTTTTCAACTTAAATAGTTTATCTCATTTTGTCTTTGATAATTGCATCATTTGCAGTTTTGATTTCTCTTTTGGTTCTTAGGTTAGCTATCTCTTCTTCTTTTATTTTTTCTCTTCATTTTAATCTTCTTGTCCTTCAGTCTGCAACTTTAATTCCGTCAATACAAGCCACATCATTTTTTCCCTTTCCCATAAATGGCATATTTTGGCATTCTATTGTGATTGCTAAATCTTTTTATTAAAACAAAGTTTCTTGGTTTTTATAGTAATTATTTTCTTTCATTACTCCTCAGATTATTCAGATTTATTTTAGTTTTCTTTCTTTTTCTATAAGACCCACATTGTTAATATTTTCAATTCTCTATTCTTTCTTGAAGAGATATCTCCATGCTTGATATTCTTCAGTAGATAGGGTGCATTAATTTTTCATTTCACTTACTATGCAGATCACATCTCCTTCTTAGGTTACTAAATATAGGACAGGTTGATGTTTACAAGAATCATTCCAATTCCTAGGTCTAGCATACATTCATCTGGGGTAGTTCTGTTGGACTAAGATGAGATCTTCTCTTATCTTGGTTGCCTTATTTTGACACTGAACTGATGGGGACAGCAAAAATGACAGTTCTTACTGTCTAATGTTTTCAAGTTTCCTAATATTTTTATGTCCCACCATAACCACTTTATTCATTAGGATTGTGTAATTCAGATGCAGTGCGCCTCCTCTAGTCCTACTTCTGATTTCTACCCTGTAGATTTATAGAAGATGCTGTTTACACATTATTGTAAATTGTAGAGAAAGATACACTGATGACTTTGGACAGAGGCACTGAGATACAAGTATTAACTTCATGCCGTGGGAAAGGAGGAGAGTGTTCTCCTCTCTGGTTTTCAGTGAGCAGGACTTCTTACTATATCAGGAGGTAAAATGTAGCTGTTCCTAAATCTAGTACCATGTTACCTATATTGCATATAATTTTTCTACACTTTGACATTAGATTTTTAGATTATCATGGCATTAGAATTATAGCTAGCATTTGTGTTTTTCTACATAATCGATGGTATTTTACTAGTAAGGTGAGAAAGACTTTTCAAGGAATACCTAGCAGTCATTTTCAACAGTTGTGTCTGTTCATAAATGTTCAATTTTCAAGAGTTATTGATGCAACTGCTGTAAATTCATGGTTTTTCTTGCTGCTAGTACCTATCACAATAGACTGGGAATTCTTTTTATACAGTTTTAGTTACATTTTTGCAGGTGGTGAACACACGAAGAAAAACAGTCTATAAAATTTGAAACTCCCTAGTTGTTTCTGTAGGTTTTGGGTAGCCAAATCTATTCAAATCACAGTCATGACTCTGGAAACTTTACAGGCTTCTATATTGAATGGAGATTATCAAGATTGTAATTAAACATTGATACCTTGATGATTGATGTTACTAAGTCTAAAGCCTGTTTCTTTGAAAGTGAGGATAAAAAAGATCACCTTCCTTGTAAATACTGAAAAGCTTACTGACGAATGAAGCATATGTTTGAAATGTGAAATATGCCACTCTGAGGACTAAATCTGGACTCCAGTGAAAGCCTACCTACCACCTAATAAGTGGTGAGTGAAAATGCAAGGTACAACAGTCACTATAGCGACAGCAGCAGGAAGAATTAATTTTGTTTCTTTCTCACTTAGTAACAGAATGCCACCGGCTGGCATTAAAGATGCCAGCAGCTCCCTCCTGCAACAAACAAACAAACAAGCAAACAAAAAACTGGCAAGGCAATGGCAACAGCTGCACAAACACCAGAAAACAAAGGAAAGTGCTATCTCTCTTGATCCTCAGCCCCAAATGTTTAAACCATGTAAAACCAGAAACATATATGTATATTTTGAAAAAGTATTATCTATGTGAAGGAATGGAAAGAATGGTGTTAGTTTTTATTACCAGAACATATAGTAGCATATTGTCATTTTAGTGGAGACAAATCCTCAGATTAAAACTAATTATGAACCCAAAGAATCTGTTGTGTTTTTCCACGTCGCACTGTGTCCTTACTGCAACACCCTGAGGAAAACACTAGCTTGGGAGAGACTCATATTTCTTAGCTATCATTGTACTCTCAGTTTCTAAAATCTTGTCTTACATACAGGGGATGCTCAATAAATGTTTGTTGAATAAAGGAATCTATTGGTGTGATGCTATCAATAAGCAAAGCGAGTTTTATGGTTGCTCACTTTCTTAACTTAAGGTTCCATAGGAGAGAGAATAAATTTTAGCATCTTTCTTGATGTCGTCCAAATTGTCCAGCTTTTATTTGCACTTTAACTTAAGTTTTAGGCTGTACTATGTAGTACTTTTATAGTGATGACAAAGAGTGTTTGCTATTCTTTATAAGAATGTCTTGATAATGGAATTAGGGCAGAAAAGGGGCACCTTGATAGTCCTTACTCATATTGGAGAGGCCACCATTGGAAAATAATGGATTTAATAGTCCTCTAATATTCATGTTTGCCTATTAAAAAGAAACTCCCTGTGAAGTGGTTAACTTTCATCTTCTGAGCCCAATCTTGGACACCTCCAATACCTTTTCCCAAAACTGCCAGCTGAAAAGACTCTGTTTTTCCTCTGAATATAGCACTTAATTTGCTTTTTAAAATACATTATTTATTTTAAAATAGTTTGAGATTTATAGAAGAGTTGAGAAGCTAGTAAAGAAAGTTCCCATTGATTCTATACCCAGTTTCCCCTATTATTAATATCTTACGTAGGCGCTGTACACTTGTCACCACTAATGAATCAATATTTATATTTTATTAACTGAAATCCACAATTTTTAAGATTTTCTTAGTTTTTACCTAATGTACTTTTTCTGTTCCAAGATTCTATCTAGAACATCACATTACATTGTTGTCATATCTCCTTATGATCCTGTTGGCTGTAAGTGTTTGACTTTCCTTATTTTTACACTTGATCTTAGCCAAAAGGCCGAGAAGCGATGACTTTCCTTATTTTTGATGACCTTCACCATTTTGAGGAGCACTAGTCAGCTATTTTTAGAATGTCTGTTGATTGAAACTTTTCTGGTATTTTTCTCATGATTAGACTGGGGTTATTGGTTTTCAGGAGGAAGACCACAGAGCTAAATTGCCATTTTAATCACAGCATATCAAGTATACATATTATCACCAAGAACTACAACTGTTGATTTTGACTTTGATCTCTTGATTGAGATATTGCTTAACAGGCTTCACTTTGTGAAGTGAAAAGTCACTCCTTTTGACTCCGCTTTCCATACTGTACTCTTTAGGAGGAAGACACTATGTGTAGCTAGCCCACACTTAAGCTGTAGGTAGTTGTGCTTCACCTTTGTGAGGCTGGAGTATTATCATAAAACACTTGAATTCTTTATGGGAGATTTGTCTAGTCTCTACCATTTAATAATTTATGCAATGAATTATATATACATATGAGGTATGGCAATTAAGTTCGCGAACTCGTCCTACATACCTCATTGCTGAATATCACCATGATCACCTTGGATGTACTCCCCTTGGGAAGCTATGCATCAATGCCAGTGCCTAGTCCACCCTTCATAGCAACTTTGGAACTCTTTCTGGAAAGGCCGTCAGAGCTGTTGTCATATTACCCCTGATGTCCTGAAATATCTTCCTTTCAATTTTTCCTTTATCTTCGGGTAAAGAAAGAAGTCATTGGGAGCCAGATCAGGTGAGTAGGGAGTGTGTTCCAATACAGTTATCTGTTTATTGGCTAAAAACTCCTTCACAGACAGTGCTATGTGAGCTGATGTATTGTGATGCAAGAGCCAGAAATTGGCTAAAAGTTCAGGTTGTTTTCATCTAACTTTTCCACGCAGCCTTTTCAGCACTTCCAAATAGTAAACTTGGTTAACTGTTTGTCCAGTTGGTACAAATTCATAATGAATAATCCCTCTGATATCAAAAAAGGTTAGCAACATTGTTTTGACTCTTGATTTGGACTGACAGAAATTTTTTGGTCATGGATAATTGGCTGACTTCCATCATGCACTCTGACGCTTTGTTTCAGGGTTATATAGGTACACCCATATTTCATCACCAGTGATAACATGGCCCAAAACATCGTCTTGCCTCTCCAAAAGGTCTTCCACAAACTTCGACTATCCTTTGTTCATCGGTGAGAACCTTCAGGACCATATTTACACACAGCTTTCTCATGCCAAGATTTTCAGTTAAGATTTTCCTGTTTCGTTATTGATGTTTACTGGGTCTGCTATGCTTCTCACAGTAAGCCGACAATTTTGACATACAATTTGATGAATTTTTGCAATTCAGCTCTGCTCGTTACTGGCTGCCCTGAACTCTCTTCATCAGTGATGTGTTCTCTTCCCTCAGAAAAATGTTTAACCCATTTGTACATTTTTTTCACAGCATTATCTCCATAAACTTGGACTAACATGTCCCTGATTTCACTTCCACTCTTGCCATGTTTAACAAGAAATTTAATGTTTGTTCGTTGCTCTAATTCAAGCTCAGACATTCTTGCAATGGCACACAAAGACACACAACAATTATGAATGCCACTCAGCTAGACACAGCCACATGTTGACATAAACACAGTGAGACACTGATATACCAAGGTTATGAAACTTTATCGAGCTGTTTGTACAGTGCTGCCAATGTAAGTGCACGGTGACACGTTTGCAAACTTAATTGTTAGACCTCTTATATATCTCAGTCTGAATTTACAGATATTTATTTTATAGTTTGGATTATAATCCATTAATACTTTATTTTGTGGCAAAATGTTTCTCAATTTTTGCCATTGGAAAGTCTCTCATTTGGGTCCTGTACCTTTTTGACATACCCCATCATTGTTGGATTTTTTTTTTTTGTTTTTGAGCACGTTCTTACTTTCTTGCACTTACATTGCCTTCTTATTCCTACATTCAATTTTTCACATGAAATATATTGTACATTGCGAGAACAACGGAGACTATATTTGTCTACTTTCCTGTACATAATAGATGAGCAATAATTATTTGTTTAATTATGAGGTTCCATGCTAAGAGAAATGTTAAGTTTGTGAGAAAATACATGACCACTTAATTGTGGTCTTTAATATTAGTCATTGTCTTTGGCAATGGAAGAGATTGATAAAGGTGAAGATCAATGAATTACTATGCAGAATGTGATTTGAAAAAAATACTTTAAAATGAGGTATTATTTTTTTGTTGCAGAAGACTAATCTTAGGACTCTGTTGGAAGTATAAAATATCTAGTGAAATTATGAATCATAAAAACATATCAATGTTTTAAGCTTAATGGAAAACCTGTTTTCAAGTTGAGTTTCAAATTGTACATGTCAGTATTTTACTGCTTACTGTATATTTCCTTTTTCATTATACATATATGTGTGTATATATATATGTATATATATATATGGAAATAATCAGAATATGACAGGAGCCCATGATAACATCATGCAGGCTTTCTTCTTTTAGAGCATATAATGTATGCAGGATATAGCAATGCCCATATGTTTATATTCAGATAGCATTTCAAACAATATCCACTTATTCTCTCAAGTTGATACATGAGAAGGAATCTTTGCTGAACAACAAATTTCATTTGCCTGCTTTCTATTCTTGTAAAATTCTACAGATATCAGTTAATGATGTTGACTGAAGATGATGACGATAAGGACAAGGGTAATAATGATAGCTAAATATATCTAGTGCTTGTTTTTGCCAATGACAGTGTTAATCTTGTTAATCTCTCAACAACCCACCAATGTAAGCACCTTCCCCCATTAAATAAATGTCATCATGAAAATGTAGACATTAAATAACTGCCCTGGGACACATAACTAAGGTGAGAATCAGGCAAAAGTCACACCCAGGTCCATGTAAATCCAGAGCACATATACTCAACTACACCATAATTCCTCACGTCTGTGCATTTTGGTTTTCAAGTGTACTAGAGATAATGTCTTTTAGATATTTCTTTCCTTTATCTCTCTGTTCCCTCTACAGGTTTTTCTTCCTAGGATGTTGCCCATTGTTGACAGCTCACAACTGAAAATGAATCAAAGCCTCACAAATGTGATTCAGCTTCAGGCTCTTTGATGTTAGAAATAAAAATAAGCCTATTCTAGCTCTCTTTCATAATGACCCAGATATTTCTTGATGGTGCCCTGCCATGTTGTTACCAGTGCCATGGGCTGATCAGGCAGCCTGCTATTGTCAGTTGACTGTCAATCTCTTAAACATCTGCATCTCTGGGTTGTTTTGAGGCATTCAAGTTAACATATGGTTACAGAAACATCAAAATTTCATCCTTGTTAAGTAGTGTTAATTGAAAAGAAAAATGTAAACACTGCAGCTGTGTATTCCTTCCCTTTAGCAATTCAGGACAATAGAAGAGGAAGCATCTATTTCTTATATGACAGATTAATGCATGAAATGATGATAATATTTAACATCTACTGAGCACAAACTCATGTCAGGCACTGTACTCAGTGCTTTATATGTGTTATCTCCTTTAGTCCTAAGAATAGCCCTATGAGGTAGAAGCTATTGTGAACCTAATTTTAAAGAGGAGAAAACTGAGACAGGAAAATTAACAACTTTCTTTAGGATGCTCAGCTTGTAACTTACAGAGCTGGGATTCCAATAATAAATTGTTATGAACCTTGCCCATGCTTTTAATCATCATTTAACACCTTCTCACTGTCAGAATAACAGTTTGAAAGGATTTACAAATCTCAGTTCACAGTTTCAGAATTTCCATCTCTACCAATCTTTGTGATTCTCTCGCTGGTCCCATTAGCAGAGACCACAGCATTGGTCAAAACTATGATGGGAGTCTTGGCACCTAGTTATTGACTGCCCAGGTGAAATAGGATGAGAGAATGTGGAGATGCCTACCATGTGAATGTCAAAAGAAATCAAATATTGATGTTTTGATCACACATTAATTTGCAATACTTGGTATAATCAATATATATATGTTATAAAAACTTAAATGAACACACATGAGTTAACCACTAAATTTAAGAAACAGAACTTTACTAGTATGATTGGGTTTTTCAGTCCTTTCCCAGCCTATCCCTTTCTACTCTTCCTGCCCCAGTCATAATAAATATTTTTAATTTTGTACTTATCATTCTTTCCTTTAAAATTTCACCTCATGTATGCCTATCATAAGATATATTCTTTAATTTTGAATTTTAGTAAATGATATGAAGCTCACTGCAACTTGCTTACACTTAACACTTTGTAATGTTCATTCACACTATTGCATGTATTTGAGTTCATTAATTTTCACTGGTACAAAATATTTCATTTTCTTTTGTCATTACTAGTTTTTGTTAATACAACCAGTGCTGCTATGAACATTCTTTTACCTGATCCTGAAATAGACTATTTAGACATTTTTTGGAGTAAGTGTATCTTGCGAAGTGAAATGCTGGTTTTCAGAGTTTTCAAATGTACAAATTTACAATACAGTACTAAACAATTTTCCCAAATGATGTTACCAATGGTAGTGTGAGAGTTCTCAAAAACCTACACTTCTGCAAAACTTGGTACTATGAGATTTCTATGTTTTTGACAAGTTGTTGGGCAAAAACAACACATGATTTGCATTTAATTAGAATCTCTCTAAGTATTAACAAGTTTTAGCATCTTTACATATTTTTAACGATATGTATTTCCTCTTAGGTGAATTCCTATTAATGTTTATTTACTATTTCACCTATTTGATAAAATATGTGTATATACTTATATATTAATTTGTAGAAGTGTTTCATATATTCTGATTACTAATCATTTGTCAGTTGTATGTGTTCAGAAATTAATGTGTTACATGTTCTGAGATTATATGTGTTCCGAGATAAATATATTATCTCAGATTTTTGCTTGGATTTATACTTTCTGTTGAATTTTGAATAACAGAAGTCTTCATTTTAATATGATTAAATATACCAATATTCTAAAGTGAGAGATTTGAGTTTGGATTTTAGTTCAAGGTCATAAAAATATTTCTCCATATATTTTATAAATATACTGTCTATTTCCTATAAATTTTATACTTTTGACTTTTACATTTAATTTTAAAATTTATCACGGATTATTTTTATAGATGAACATGTTAATTTTTTAATGTGTCTACTCATTTTCCTAGTTATCTGTTCTTTGCAATTTTGTTGGAACTGACTTACAATCATAATGACTTGATATTTTCTTTGTAAAGATGTTTTAAATTAGTAATTAATTTTTAATATTCATAGTTCTACTTAAGCCTTCATTTCTCCCAGAGTCACCTTTGGAAAGTTTTACTTTTCTAGATTTTTAACAAAGCTTTCAATTTTATTAACAAATTTGTTCATAGTTTCTTCTATTAATCCTCTATTAGACTTGGAGTTATGTCCTTTTCTTTTTTTTTTAATTTTGTTTTACTTTAAAGACTATTTTTTTAGAGCAGTTTAGATTTGCTATAAAATGAAGAGGAAGATAAAGATATTTTCCATATACCCATAACCCCACACAGGCATAGTGCCCCTCTCCCCTATTACCAACCTTACTCACTAGATTGGTACTTTTTTTTTTTTTTAACTGATGCTGAACCTACATCGACACATCATAATCACCCAAAGTCCATAATTACATTAGCATTTACTCTTGGTTTCAAACATTCAATGGGTTTGAACAAATGTATGACATTTATCCATCATAATAATTTTATACAGAATATTTTCATTGTCCTACAAATCTTCTGTGCTCCGCCTATTCATCAGCCTTTCCCCACACAACGACTGTATAGTTTTGCTTTTCAATTCCTTTGGGTAAATTCCAAGAAGCATGATGGCTGAATTATTTGGTAAGAGTATGTTTAGTTTGTAAGGAATTACCAGGCTGTCTTCCAAAGTGGCTCTATCATTTTGCATTCCTACCAGCAATGTATGACACTTCCTGTTGCTACACATGCTTGCCAGCAATTGCTGTGGTCAGTGTTCAGATTTTGGACATTCTACTAGCTGCACAGTGGTATCTCATTGCTTCATATGTCCTTTTTCATTATTAATATCATATATTTTGCCTTATCTCTTTTTAAATTCATCAGTCTTACAGGGGTTTATGTATTTTATTAATTAAAAATTTATGTTACCATTTTTACTTTATACAGTAATGTATATTTAGCTGAAACTCAGCTTACCAAAGTCTTTCTCACCATTTTTTCCTGCTTTTTCAATCTTCCTTCTGAGATTATTTTGTTTTTTCCTGAAACATATCTTAATCCTTCCTTTAGTGTAAAACTATTAGTGGTAAACTCTCTCAATTATGATTGTTCTTTTTTTTAGTTAAAAGGTTTTTTTTGTTTTAAAGTTTTATTTTTTTTAATTTTTATTAAATTTATTATGATGACATTGGTTAGTAAAATTATAAATGTTTCAAGTGCACAATTCTATAATACATCATCTATAAATTCCATTGTGTGTTCACTACCCAGAGTCAGTTCTCCTTTCATCACCATATATTTGACCCCCTTTACCTTCTTCTACCTCCCTCCACTCCCTTACCCTCTGGTCTATGAGTTTTTGTTTCCTGTTTGTCTTGTTCGTTTGCTGTTCTTATTCTTGACACATAATTTTCAGAGTACACATTTCTGTTTTTTGTTTAGCACTTTGAGAATTTTATCCCTCTGGCTTCTAGTTTCTGTTGTTGCTGTTGAAGAGTTTAGTTGTCATTCTTTTGTAAGTGCTTTGTCTTTTCTGTCTGTTTTTAAGATCTTCGTACAACATATTGTACAGTTTCAGCATGTCTAGGTGTGGACTTCTTTCTCATTCACGCTGCTTAGTACATATTGCACCTCCAGTATCTTGGTATTTGTGAAACCATAATTTATATGAGTTTGGACAATTCTCAGCTATTGTATTTTCAAATGTTTGTTTTTCTTCATTATTATTTCTATTCTCTTATGCTTCAGTACTGGCTATTCTACAGTTAACAAATTCACTTAATATTAGGTTGGTGCAAAAGGTATTGCGGTTTTTGCAAGTATTTTTAACCTTTTACACCACAATTACTTTTGCACCAACCTAATATATTTCATTAAAAAAGATATATTTGGTTCTTTTACAAATCTTTTTTGTCAATTTGAATAGTGTCTTGACTCATTTATTTTTTTATTATGTTATTGTTTTCTTTAGACATTTAATAATAGTTTATGGTCTGCACCTGAAACTGTATTATTTTAATTTTAGAAGTAAAAATATGATATTTTTCCTATTTTACCGTTTACTCATTATAACATTTTCCTCTGTGTTTGGTGATATTTGACTGTTAGTTCATAGAGTTTATGTCAATTTTGGGGAATCTGGGGGCCCATATTCAGGATGCTTTTCTCCAGAGAAAATTTCTATTTGCTTCTGTTTGGATCCAAGAGGTGCTTATGTCCTGGGGTCATTTCAGGGCCTGTCTAAGTTGTTTTAACACAAAGGGTCAAAGCAGAGTCACTTAAATTGTAGATCTTACCCAATATGAACCTTTAGCAATGATTCCAAAGTAGGAGCAGTATCTTGCAGAGAATTAGATTTTTTTTTTTCCTGGAAAAGTATGTTTCCTATCAATATTATCCTTCTTTTCTGCAATAAGGCATGTTTGGTTTCTGATTAACAGATGGTGAGTCTGAAAAGTGTGTAGAAACATTATTTATAAAGGAAGGTGATTCATTTGGGGGACTCCCCAGTTTTATATTCAATGACACAGATAAAAACACTGACTATTCTTATTATCCAGACAGGCATACTTCATAAATACATAAATTCCAGGTTCATTTTTAATAAGCAATCTAGAAACACCAGATATATCCGAACTGATTAGATACTTTTTTTTTTCTGCTGGACCAAAGTTGAAGTCTTGAACTGATTGCAGCCTTTACTTTCCAGCCCAATCTTTTTTAATTGGGTGCTTATTGTTCACAGCTCTTGTTTTTAGCAACATCTTTCTTCCTTCCTTTTTTGTAGGGGGTGAGTGTCTTGGGTGGGTGTGCTTCTAGAGAATTATCCCTCTTCAGGCAAACCCAGCATTAACTCTATTTTAGGAAGAGTACAGTGTCTTTTACTGGGAGAGCTTCTGAGGAATGTCTAGAGCACTTGTTGATGAAAACTGATCTAAAATATAAACTATGACCATTCCAGGGTATGATTTCTGTCCGAAATCACTTTGTAGTTACAGTCATCTTCAGCAATGAGCTTTTTTTCAGCAATGATTAGATTTTTGTTTAGGGACTTCACAGTCCCTCAGTCAAACGTTTGCTTAAATAAGCTAAGTCTGTCCTGATGGCGTTGTGTGAGGTTGTACCCCTGTCCACTATTCTGATGCAACACTGTACGCTCTGAGTCTTGTCAGGGTTCTGTTGTCCCCATTCAGGCTCAGCAGAGGGGTGATCAGCTCAGTGCTATGTTTGATCACCGGGAACAGCTAGGACTGTGATCTACTGTGATGAACATGATGAGATCAGAGGAATTTCCTGGGCAGCCGTGCAGTGTTATCAGACAATGCTGTGCATCTCTCAGATAGCAGTCTGCTGAATAAACTGCCAACTCTGCAATACATGGTTGGAGGGGGATCTGCCTTTGCTACAAATCAGAGTAATGACTGAAAACCTAGCTCTAGCAGCTTCTGTACCAGTAAAAAATCATTGCCTCAGGGCAGATTTAGTTTATACACAGCACTTACCAAGCAAGCTTTCCCTTTTATTTTCTTTTAAAAATAATGACATTATAATCAGTATACTCTACCTGAGGAGACAAGCTTTTTCTCTTAACAGCACTTAAATCCCGTTTGACATAATGTACACTATTGATATGAGAACAATGATGCTATAATTCATAATAATGGATTTCAATAAATTTTTAAAAAGCATAAGTAATATAGAATCAACGTGACTTTCCCAGCAAAATGTACCATAAGTTCCCCCATGGAAAAAAAAACACATATAAATAATTTTATAAGGAACTAAAACATTCTCCTTTCTAGCTATAATTTTTTTAAAGTTTGGAGCAGGAATTTTGTTTTGTGTAATCATTATAATTCAACTGTTGAAACTTAAAAATGGTTTTATATATATATTGTAATGCTTATTTTACAGTATCTGTAGCGTGCAGATCAAATACATGTCTTCCAGCAGCTTTTGTTTCTAGACTGCCTTAGGCAAAGAGGAAGTCTCACTCATCATATCTGCAATTCCAAGAACATGGCCATATTCATGCTGCTGTACAATCTGTCAGAGCTACAGATAAGTCACAGATGTGTACTAAATAATTACTGCCTGTTTTAATTAAAACTAGCTTGCAACTCTTAAAGGCGATTAATATCTTTGCAGTTGGCCTTAATTGTCTCACTGAATAGCTTCTAATGAAGCATGACAATTTTTAAGTGTACTTTGTAAGTTTTGTTGCAAAGAGTAACACTTCTGTCTTTTACTATTAAAAAAAGTCATCAAGTTTCCCTATGTTCTCTCACAAATAGATGGTTGAAGTGGTAGATGTAATTTTCTTACTACTTATGAAATAACATTTGCATGCTTAAACAGAGAGGACAATTCTATTTTTCCTAATATCATATAATAATTTCCTTGGAATTCTCTACTGAGAAGGTGAGTTAAACAAATGATAATTTGTCAGGATCCGAAAACATTTTGCAAAAATCAAAACCAATTCGTAATATTATATAAGATATTACTTTCTCTATTTTTTTTTACAAGCCCTCAGTTTCAACTATTTTTGTAAAATTGAGCAAACAGCTCAAATATTATTCTCTTCAGACAAGTTTCTGGCAGGAAGTAAGGATTTCATCAACTCTGAAAATCTCTGAACTTTATTTTAACTGATATTAGGTCACGTATGGTGCCAGTCTTATATTGTTGTTTCCTGTTTTATTGGCCATGAATGAAAAGAATAAGAATGGAGTATAAGAGAGAAACTCTTTTTAGTATTTACATTTGATTTTCTCATTCCATGAGCACTGTAGAACTATTAGCTACATATACTTCTGTAATTTTTAAAAACTTATTCTTAGATGAAATAAGAGCCGACAGATTACTGATAATATTAATGTTTTATCTAATCTATTTATATGTCAAGTTAATCGTTTTCCATGATTGAAAATATTATCAGTAATGTCACTGATCATATTTGAGATATTAATAAACACATGCTATGCATATGTGGGGAAATATAATATATACCAAGTATAATTTACTTCTTCAACTGGGCATGAACCTTAATTTAAGAACAGTGAAAGGAAGAAGGGGAAAACTGGCTGGCCAGTAGGAAACCTACATGATATTAAGAAAAGTTCTCACATACTGCAATTAGTTTTGGTTGTGTTTTCTTTTTATCCTTAGGAGGATGAGTAGTTAAGCAAATAAAATGGCTTCTCCTGAAAGCGAGTGTGCAGTTACCTGCGGTTGCTGCTATTATCTGCAGCGCTCGGAGTTAATGAGAACATGGACTCCTGCTAGATGTACTGAGCATCGAATCCCAGTTCACTTCCTAGAACTTGGGTCAGTTCCTCATGTATATAATTCCCTCAGTATATAATTTCTCATGTATATAATTCACTCAATATATAATTTCTGTCAGTTCACATAAAGTTGTCATGAGCACTACATGGTAGTATTTTTAAAATTTAGGACATGGAGCCACAAGTTTAAAAAAACAAGTAAAATAAACAGATCCTGTCAAGTTTGTGTATAGAAATAACACTGACAGAAGATTCTTAAATCTGCAGTATCTAAGTCTCTGGATGATGTCAGGTTTCATCTATATTTATCTGTCCTGTCCAGTGTCAAAATTCCCAACATCCCCTAAAAGCCACCATTGTGTGCTATCTGGTCTGATGACATATTTCATCAGTACGAAGGAAAATTGAATTTTATAATGACAGGGCAGAAGAGCTTTCACATATATATATTTTTAAACTTTCTGCTTATGAAGATTTTCTTGCTCTTCCATTTAGCTATGTCCTTGCTTTTTCCACTGCTTTATATGAAATTATCTTCACCAGTACCTTCTGGAAATATTATCTTGAATAATCACTACCAAAATATTGGTTAGGGGCAGAAACATGTTTTGTTGAGTGTGTTGGGGTTTTTGATCATTTTTTTATTTGTTCTTTTACAACACATACTGTCACTTATTGTATAGAAATAATACTAACTTACATTGTCATTTAGAGTTTGAAAATTGTTAAGTTGTGCAATAACAATTCATCCCTGCTTTTGGTTCCTTTCTCCCATGTCATTAGTAGCTTTCTCTTAATCAAAGTAAAATCAGCTCATCTATCTTTTACAACTAAACACATAGGAGAAGCTGTGTAAAAAAAAGAAGAAAGGAGACGAAAATAGGAGCCAAAAAATTTGACTCTAACTTCAGAGCTCTCATCAATCAGTTTTGTCATTTTAGAAAAGATCTAATTTCTTAGATCTAAGTTGTTTACCTTTAAAATCGGCAGGTTGGAAGAAGTAATCCCAAAGTTCCTTTTTCCTCTATGATTCTAAACATCATCATATTTTGGTGCAGTGCATAATGTATGCTAGCTATTTAACAGAAAATAACTGGCGTGGAACTTGTGGAACTTCTTAATACGTAATTATTAGGCTGCATTGCAGTAGACAACTCAATATGAAGTTCACTACCATGCAGTGTTACAGAATACTACCCTTCAAGGTAATAAAATGGAAGATGAAAATTTTGTAAATATTCTAGGAACTCTTGATAGCAAATGGTGAAATAAATTCACATTTTACTGACATGGAAAAAGTATAATTATTTATGCAGTCAATAGGCAATATGAACAGATTTAATGGTCCTGAGGAAAGTTCAATAAATAGATGGATTGAAAGTCTGAAATGCAATTGCAGATAGTGTACTGTATGAAGCTGCATGGTTTTGTACACTCCTACAGCATGCAATTTTAAGCAATTAAGCAAGACTCAAATAGGTGAAAAGTACCCTCTCTATCTATTGGTAAAATAGCACTGTCCCCCTTTTTTTTTTTTTTAAATAAGACTCATTAAAAGATAAACACAAACATGAAGTCATTTTGAATGGTTGATTAGAAATGGAAATATATAATTACCCTGTTTTTAGAATTTTTAAATGCTGTGGAATCCACTGAAAGGAATTTGTCTGTCATTTAGGAGCAGAGAAGTTGATTTTGGTAAGTTCAAAAGGCAGAGTCAATGAGCAGAACTAGTTTCTACTTGGGCACACAATTGCTGTTCCAGGAGACCTGAATTTAGAAATAAAATTCCCAGTGGCTTTGAAACACGAGATATTTATTCCCAAGGAGGTCTGACTGAGTAGTTCGATTTGAGATAGATATGTCCACTGGCAAAAAAAAAAGTTTTTTGTTTTTTTTTTAAACTATTTAAGTATATTTAAACTACTGCTTATCCTGTTGGGTTTTGTAAAACATGACCATTTTCTGTTATAATGAATTTCAGAATCAATGATAATAAAGTTCCTTTTTGTACTATAAAAAAGGAAACTACTTTTCAGGTTAGCTTCCAAAAGGTATTTAAAATCCATATTAATGAAAACTTGGAAAGAATTTTATTCCATGAACCTTTCAACTCCATTTAAGAACATTTATAATACCATGGCATCTAATTATCACTCCTACAGCTCCTTTTTTTTCCCTAGGAGTTCAAAGCAATTTACATAGTTAACTCACTTTGGCAGAGAAAATCATTTAACAGTATAAAAGAAACTGAGGCATGCAAAAGTTAAGAAGTTTGGTCACTATTATACAATCAGTGATTAACGAATGAAATTTATCACTTGGTGTAGGAATAAGATGATGAGAAAGTTCAGTCATATTCTTCCACTTAAATTCTGTGTGATCTTGGAAAATTACTTAATGTTCTATGAGCCTCATTAATTCTGTGTAAATCTGAAAATCTTCTCTGCTCAGGGTTACTACAAGGTTCAGGGACATTGAAATAATATGTATTATTAGAAGGTTTGCTAAGTTATAAAATGCTACATTGATAAAACAATTTATTCTTAGTTATTGTACCATAGTGTCTCAAGGAAGATCAATGATTCATCTGATACCTGGACCAAAAAGTTTGAAAGGCTCGTGCTTATTGTAAGGTACGACTTAATGCACATATATTCAGACTATTTCCCCATTACTCTTCTCAATGCAACTGGCACCCCAGCCTTAAGTATAGTATGGTTGAATCTTGAGGATGAAGCTGAACAGTGCTCATGTGTTGCCTGGAGCAGAGGAGAGAACCTCAGAGTCTGTGGACAAAATATAGATAATCACTGAAGAAGACCAAGAGACAGGATTAGAACAAAATCAATCATCAGATATCAGGGGAAAGTATAAAGGGATAGTTAAGGGAGCAAGAGGCCAGGAACTGAGGGTACCAATAACAGGTCAGGTAAGAGTGCAAAACAAACTGAAGCAATGGGGCTCCAGATGCGGGCCCCGAACAACTTAGAGGCCAAGGGATTTATGAACATTGGCCGCATGGTACAGGGATAGCTCAATCAAAGATATAGGATAGGCTAGATGATAGCAAGTATGCATATTAAAACCACAAAAGGCTGTCAAAACTTCTTAGCTTTCTTTCAATTAAGAATGACATGGAATCTTTCACTATTCATAATTTTGTGAGGGTTTTACATTATTAATGTCCAGCCTGGAAGGGTGGAAGGGGGTAGTGTTAATTGAAATCAAATAAAAATATATTAAACTTTGAGTTCTAATTTTCTGAGGTGAAAAATCACTTTGCAATTATTGTATCTTTTCTTTATTAGGTTGGTGCAAAAGTAATTGCGGTTTTTGCAATTATTTTTAGCCTTTTAAACTGCAATTACTTTTGCACCAATCTATAGAAATGTACAAAGATCTGTATATAATAGTGCTGGTTATACCTAGAACTAAGCTAATTTTTAACATGTATTTAAAACATGAGGAGTCTGGTTCATTCATTTATTTAATCATTAATTCAACGTATGTGTACTGAGTGTCTACCATGTTCCAGGTAGGTACTTAAGAAAGATAGGTCTGAATTTAGAGTCTGTTAGAGAGACAACTTGGAACAAGTTATTACAAATGTGTGAAATACTGGATACAGCATGTTTTGGAAATGTATAAAATAATGTGAGAGATCACAGAAGTAAATGTATCTGAGGAAGCTGAATCTTGGCAGCAGCTATATTATAGGAATATAACGTAGTTAGAACTAGGAGTACACACACCGCAGATGCATTTTATAGTTTTTAATCCCTTATTACTATGGAAGAATTTATGGCCCTTCTATTACTCAGTAGTAATAAAAGAAACATACAGAAATAATCCAATAGAAGAAATTGATTATTTGCTACCGTGCTCCACTTCAAATACAGAAAGCCATCTAATAATCAACTTTTAATATATGAATAAATCTAGATTCAAACAAATTTATGAACTAAATCAAAACTAAACCAACATACGAAAAGAAAAATTCTCAGTAATTATTTTTGAGGGGCAATAACATTGTTATCCTGAGGTTCATGTGCATGATATGGGATAAAGTAAATCAGTAATCAGGAGATATTCAAAATCTATCATGCTTGGAAGCATTAAACCAGGAATCTCTACGTGGAAAAAAGGAGATAAAGATGTTGTTCAGAAAAAAGTTACACGAAAAGCACTAAGTCATCTTCTTTATCTGCAATTTCACATTTCGCAGTTTCAGTTACTGTAGTCAATCACAGTCTGAAAATATTAAATGAAAAATTTCAGAAATAAACAGTTCATAGATTTTAAGTTGTGCAATGTTCTGAGTAGCATGATGAAATCTTGCAACTCACTCCATCCTGCCTGTGATGTCAATCATTCCTTTATCCAGCGCATCCATACTGTATAGGATACCTGCTCCCTGCTCATTAGTCACTTAGCAGCCATCTTGGTTATCAGATTGGTTATGAGAGAGAGAGAGAGAGAGAGAGAGAGAGAGAGAGAGAGAGAGAGAGAGAGAGACCACAATCATATAACTTTTATTACAGTATATTGTAATTGTTGTATTTTATTACTAGTTATTGTTGTTAATCTCTACTGTGCCTCATTTATAAATTAAACTTTGTCACATGTATGTATGATACCTATGAGTTGAATACTATCTTTGGTTTCAGACATCAACTGGGGGTCTTGGAATGTACCCCTGGGTAAGGAGCAGCTGCTATAATCGTGGATTTGAATTGTGAGTATCAGTATGATCTATTCCTGAGACGTTTTATTCTTACTAATATGGTAGCAGTGAGCACTTCTAGTAACCTGACTGTTCTTGACACAGACATACCTTGGAGATAGCTCAGGTTTAATTTCAGACTACTGCAGTAAAACAAATATCATAATAAAGTGAGTCACACACATCTTTCCCAATGCATATAAGATTTATGCTTAGATGATACTGGAGTCTAGTAAGTGTGCAATTGCATTATGTCTAAAAAATGTACATACCTTAATTAAAAAATACTTTATTGCTAAAAACTGTTAACCATCATCTGAGCCTTCAGTGAGTTTTACTCTTTTTGCTGGTGGTTGTCACAAACTTTCATTTTGTAGAAACTGTAATACCTGCACAGCGCAATAAAGTAAAACTTGTTCAAACAAGGTATGCCTTCTATCATTTCCCAATAAAAAAAATCAGAATTTGTAGGAGAAAGGATCAATTCTATATTTGGGGCTTGTCATACTAGATGTCCCATTAGGGTCATGTTAAAAGACTCCATGAGCCAACTTGAAGGGATCTCCATTAGACAAAAATGGAGAAATTTGAGCTCCTAAAAAGATAATAATTGCAACTAGTTGAACTCCAGCAATATATCTGAACTCACAAGTTCCTTTGTTATCAAAAAATTGATTGTTTAATCTTTAAAGACTGAAATGGAACCGATTTATTAAGGAAACTGGGAAATAAAGGCAAAGAATCAAGCACTGATCCTGCTTTTTCTGTATGAATTTTACCACTGGGCAACCTAATAGCACATAAGGAGGAAGTGTCTCTTTATTAAACATTCCAACTAACAAATAAAACATAAATGGTAGATTTAAAATATTAAACCCAATGAATTAATGGATGTAGACAATGCCATCAATAATTACTAACATCACAAAAAAAGAAAGCCTACCAAACATTGTCTACCTTCTGAGGAAAGAATGCACCCCCATCATCAAAGGGATCAAACCTGAGTCTGATCAAACCTCTTGATCCAGCTGCCAATTTGTGGGAAATACAGACAAGCCAGCAACATGTTGAACTGTGCTGGAGTGGGTAATCGGAAAATCCCAGGCTGTGGGAAACTCTACAGGTCAAGTGACCTAGATTTTCCAACTGATAAGTTGTAAGGAAAGGAAAGGGATGAAGGAAGAATGAAAAAGATATAATATCAATTTTTTTAATGCACAAAAACAAACTATAGGGATGAACATGTGGGTGATATAACTAAATTAACTCAAGGAATTAACTATTTAAATTCACAATAATAGTTACGTATGTATAGAGAGTGGTTTGAGATCGAGATGAGGCATAGCTCTGGAATCACTACAAAGTTCTAGTTCTTGTCCTGGGCTGTAGTTATAAGGGTGTTCACTTTATAAATACTCAGTCGTTATGAAGATTTTGTTGTCTTTTATGCCTGTATTTTACATTATAGATTTAAAAACAAAATGAAACATCAAACTGACATAGCCTATTACCAAAATTTTCTATTCAGTTTGGCAACAATGTTCATTAGTATATGGTCATTACTTGTAATTACTCCCATTTTTAGGTGTTTAATGAAAATTTTTAATTTCATTACAACTGGGGCTAGTGTTAAGATTGCTAGTAAGAGCCAGATGATAGACATAAAAGTAGACATAATATCTTTAAGTTGAAAGTCTTGAGAAAATGGTAATATTACTTTTGTAATGCCATCTTGGATTTATATTTTTTAATACACAACCTACTTATTAGTAGGAGACTATCTGTGACCAAAAATCATGATTCCACCAGAAAGCCCAGACTATAAATTACTTCCACTCTTATACAAAATTAAATCTACTGATAATAGTTTACAGATTTCATCTTCAGAGAACTGAGGGGCAAAACTTTTTCCTTTCTTTTTCTTTTTTCTTTTTTTTCCTGTAAGGTAACTTTGATTATGAAATATTTGATTTACATTTGTTTAGGTAACTCAGCTGTCCTTAGGGCATGAGGTAAGAAACTTCCTTTCAAATAGGTGTTTAATATTTTAATATTACAGGACCTGGCTCTGTTTGTTTTATGTATTTTCATTAAATGTTGTGTCTTTTGAATCAAAATAGAAATTTATAAATCAAATGCATACTATAGCAGTTTTATTGGAAATGAAAAATAACTCAGATGGATGAACTCAGTCACCAAACATACTTAGATTAAAGCTGAGAAATAAAAGCTAAGTTTTAAGTTATTTTTTTCATTCCAAGTGTATTTTTGTATCAGCAGAATTTATTGGTAAATAATGAAATCCCTTGCTATAAATATAGGTGGAGTTTGTGGATATAGCAAAATACTTTCTTCAATATATTTCAAAAGTATTTCTACTTTTGTGACTGTATAGATGACAGGCTAATGGGAAGTAGAAAAGACAGTACTCATAGTGAGTCTTTTAAATTTCTGATTTATTTTATTGTGTGTAACCACAGTTTCAAGTTACTTTGTTTTTAAGTACTATTTATCGTTCATCAGTTAATTAAATCACACATTAAATAATTTGTTTAATGATTTTAATTTACTATCTCCTGCAGTAACAAAACATTTATATTTAAATATATAAAGAATAGTATTTATACCTCATGGCAAAATCAGAAATATATCTATTATGTTACTGTGTAAGCCAACTAAACTAATAATTTCAATCACTAGGTTTAGTGAAAAGTAAAAATGAGGTATTTAGACATAGATCTCTTGATGACAAAATCAACTCCAGATTTCAACCAAATTTTTTTCCAGCTTTTATTTTCTTTACTTGTGGGCAATTGGAAGTGGTCCCAGAAAAAAAAAAAAAAAAAAAAAAGGCAATGAATCCACAAAAACTTTATCGTATTTCCCCACCCTTCAACATTTTATGTATGTCTTTTTGTTGTTTTCTAGACAATGAATGTATATAAAACATGATTCCCAGTGCCTAGCTTTAAGCACGTGGTGGACAGCTGTAGCTATAAGAGAAACACCTGTTTTTTTTATCATCAATATCCAAATCCTAGTTCTTAACACCAGGTGACAGTCAATGTTGAAAGAAGAAAATCCTTTTTTCTAAATTAATAGCAATTAAAATCAGCAATTATTTCAATTTTAGCAATCGAGATCCAGGCTGGCTAATATTGAGCTCATCTGAATAATGATTATATTAAGCAGAGTCTGTACTTGAATCGATCTACATTGCTCATTAAGGAATTGTGGAGCTCTGATTTCTAAAATCTCTACTAGTTACCAATTTAGTAGGTTACCAGTGTTCTATAAACTGAAAACTATTCTCCTTTTGTAGTCATATTTTCTTCATGAACTTGAGCCTATTATTTAGGGTGTAGAGATTATATTCCCCTTAGTTGTGCTCTCGAGGGATCAGTTTTAATAATATATAATTGTTAAATTCTTTGGTACTTTCTTAAACTCAATACTTTTAAGATTGCTTTGATCTTATTATTAGTAAATTGCTACTTACAAAGAAATTATATATTACACCTGTGCTTCCATGCATGCTTTAAAGGCAATCCAAACCTGTTCTAACCACAGGTTAGGCCGTAAAGAAGGAATACAGTTGGCCATTAAGAACCTAAATAATTACTGCAAATATATTCACTTCCAGTTTGTATATTATTGCTATGATTCTGAAAGATTTAAGAAACCAGATAAAATTTGTCAGATATAATAAAGTCAATGCATTCCTTCTAAAGGTCTATGAGATTAACATGTAACTCACTCCTGTTTCCATACTTATGGGGAGGGGAAATAAGGTGAAAGTTTTGGTGGATTCATCCATTTTTTTCCTACAGTGGCTTTCAAATTGTCTAATTATGAAGAAGAGCTGGGAGAAAATTCCCACTTTAAATGTAAATTCAATTTTCTGACCCAGAGATCTATGTCTAAATACTTGATAGTAGAAGGTTTACTTCTACTAAACCTAGTGATTGAGATTATTAGTTCAGTTGTCTTATACAGTAACAATAAATATATTTCTGATTTTGCCATTTTTGTATACTTGTAATTTTTATCAGTGTAGCCATATGTTATCATGTCTGGTTAAGATTTAACACACAGAAGTCACATTAATAATAACAAATCATGACCTCCTGTAACAGAGGAGTTTCCTATCTGTTATTCAGATTTCATTATTGTCAAATATATATTGAAAGTCTCTGGCTGGGGTGAGAGGTAAGAAGTGGAAGAAGTAAGGTGATTGGGGTGGTTTGAAAATCATTGTTTTTTTTTTTTTTTCTTTTTTCATGGAAGTAGTTACCTCTCAGAGTTGAATCATGAACCTAGAGGTTAAATGATTACACTTTTAGCTATCAGTTGGAAAAAAATCCCATCTCTCTTGCTACACTTGCACAATCAAATTTATTTAGAGAGCAATTAAACATTTTCCTCCTTCCAAATACAGGCACAGCATATATCCCTAATCACAAAGGCATTTATTATGCTATTCCCAATTCCATCAGCAAAAGCACGTATTAGTGTGTCTACCACTGAGCATGGTGCCTTCCAATTAGGTGGCATGGCAGGGGGCAAGGGTAAATCAGCATTTCCAATTCTAGATAACATCCTTAAGCAACAGACTTATTCAATATTTTGCATCAGCCAGGAGGCTATAATGGCTCAAAACTTTCTGGAAAAAGTTTCATAGTGACATTTTTAAATAGATCCCTAAAGGAGAAGCTACCCTTTCTAATCATCTTTGCCACATAAATTTGAATTGAATACCTTAAATCCAGAAGCAAACTCAATAGAGATAAAGTCTATGAAAATCAACGTGGCATAGTCTACACTCTGCTCTCACTCTATCCAGGTCAATTGATTATATGTTATCGATTCCTCCCGTTTTGACCTGTCAGGAAATTGCAGCTGGTGATCCTGTGTTTCTTCTCTGTAGTTTAAAGAAATGAATAGATTTCATCTGTGCTGTTATAAGGAATATTGCTGTTCTAAGAAAGAGAATATGATAGCAATTTTGGTAGATGGAGGAGAGATTTAGGGAGTAGTACGTTAAAAGGTCATTTTTATGCTGACTAAAGTACTTATATAAAGAATCAAAGTGTAAGAATATTCCAATTTCATAAAAAATACATAAAACTTGGAATCTCTTGTAAGATATACTAAATTTTAAAAAATTTTTATTTATATTTATCTACTATCCAACATCTATAGATGAAGGAGTAAAGTTGTTACAATAAGATCAGGATTGAAATCATCACTCTGGATTTTGACAAATCACAACTTCTCTGAGTTTCAATTTCCTCTCTATAACCTGTATGACAGATACTATGTGCCTCACTGACTTCACAGATCCAGATATGAAAATATACGTGAAAATACTTTATAAACATTTAAAGGCCTAACCCTAGAAAAAAAGTATAGAAAAAATTAACCTCTTAAATTACCCTGAAACTTGATGTTTTATTAGGCAAAATAAGTTTTCAAAATGTGAAGTCTGAGATGTGTAGATAAATCAAATAAGCAGTGCTCAATAAAAGGTGTTCGAGGGTGATTATTGGTCACAGGACCCTCACTCTGAAAGTCCCATGTCATTTGGACTTGAAAACACTCCCATTGCTTGTTGGTGTTTTTTAAGCTATTCTTCTTTCTCAGTCACCCTTCATATTCCTCAGACTAACGTCCCTAAATATGATTTCATCATCATATCTCTCACTTATTTGGAAACTACAGGTGTCCTTTCTTGTTTATTTGTTCAAGTGCAGACTCAAGACCGAAAACCCTCCTCATGTTTTCTGTGAATATTTATTTCCCTGAAAATCCAGAATAAGCACTTACAAGCCCCAATATAGTTGATCTCCTTCACCTTACACTATGCTGTTTACCACTTCCTGTATTATACACCTCTACTCACCCCCTTCATGCCTCCTTGTTGCTTTTCTGCAACCTACACACTAGTTGCACTTTTCAGTGTTGTGTGCTGACTTGGAATCATCTCACTCTAAATCCTGTTTCATAATACGAATATTCTACAGACTGGAGCACAGACTGAAATCAGAGACTAAGTTTAAATACCATTCCCATACTTAAAAGCTGAGAGAAGGGCAAGTCTAAGCATGTTTATATTTATCAAAATAGAATTAGTACTTCTTAAGAAGTTGTTTTGAAAATTTAAACAACCATTGTATAAAAAGTATGGAGCACAGTGCTTGGTACACAAGAAATTTCAATAAGTGTTGATATTAGCTATGATTATGATTGTTATTACATATTTTCTTACATGATGCTTTGTTTTATGTTTCACGTACATGTCTTGTGTGCTATCTCTTGTATACCCTGTCTGGTACATCTTGAGTGATTTCTTCTTTCTCCATATGGTAGGCAAAATAATATTCCCTGAAAGTTGTCCATATCTGAATCCTAGAATTTGTGAATATGTTCAGTTACATGTAAAAGGGGAATTAAAGTTGTACATGTAATTAGGTTGCTAATCAGGTGACCTTAAAATAGGGAATTTTTCCTGGATTATCCAGGGGGGCCCAATGTAATCAAAGGGGTCCTTAAAAAAATAGAGGAAAGAGGCAGAAGACAACAATCAGATGTGACAATGGAAAGAGTCAGAGAGATACTGTGCTGCTGGCTCTCAATATGAAGAAAAGGGATCCTGTGATAAATAGTGTAGGTAGCCTCTAAAAAAAATGAAAAACAAAAACAAAAACAAAAAAAACAAGGTAACGTTTCCTACAGAACTATAAGATAATAAATGTGTATTATTTAAGCTATTAAGTTTGTAGTAATTTGTCACAGCAGCAAAAGAAAACTAATATGCCAGTTCTTCACAATAGCACCCAGTATGGTACTGGTAGGTGCTCAATAAGTGCATGTTTATTTAAAACCCCACCATTATGCTTCTTTGTTGCCATGCTAAAAGGTGAAAAAGACAAGAGAACAGTCTCTTTCTACAGCTCTTGGATCTAGAAAGCTGTGATCCTGACTGCAAAATATAGCATGTTTATTGCACTTTTTTAAAAGAGAGAATTAATTAGTTAAAAGGACACAAGAGAATTAGTTAAAAGGTCACCCAGATCAGGTTTAGAACTCCCAGTTACCATCTAAACATCTGTGTGACCCTTTAGGATTGGAGCCTTCTTCAGTATATTCCATGTGCAACTGCATTGCCTCATGTAGTTCTTTCCATCTACCTCAAATTGTAAAGTCCCCAAATATCTGAACAATTACAGTGGCTTATGATCTCTGTACCCCAAGCAAACATATTTTTTACACAGATGCTACAGGAAGTTGTGGGGGGTGCTGATAAATTCTGTACCATCATGTGTCTCTGGAGGAAGAGGTATGGCAAAAGGGTAGGAGAGCCCGAGCGGCTGAAATATCATCTGGCCTTAGTAACAATGTGCTGAACCAGCCGGCCCAGCTCCCTGTAAGACTTCCTCCACAAATGGCCATAGCAAAAAATTAATAGCCCTGACCCTGATTTACAAAACAGTAGAAAACTACTTGATTCACTTTAGCACCAGTTCCTGGACTTCAGCTCTGATGGTGTAGGGTGGTTGGGAGGCACACGATGCATGTATGAGCATCAGGTGTCCAAGAAACTTGAACCCCCCAGGGAGGCTAGGAGCCCTGAGTTAAGGGAAGGCTTTAAACAGACCATGAAAAATAACCAGGAATTCTTTGAGCCTCAGTTTTCTCAGCAGCAAATTATAATAAAATGGCTTTCCTGCAGCGTCAGACTGAGAATTAAAATTATATATGTTAAATACCTAATAACGTGCCAAGCACAGTGTTGGTAACTACTAGAAGACAAGCTTTTATTTTAAATGGAGCTAATACTAGTAACCCAGGAGAAGGAAACACTACTTCTGTATGCTTATAAAATGTGCAAAGGAGATTGTTGAACTGTGTCATTCTTTGAGTGCCTGAGAAAAAGGACAGTTTATTGGCTTTCTATACTCAGTGATGAGCTTCAAAGTAACACCACTCCTGACAAGCTACTTGGAAACCCCCCAAATAGTTGGCGAGATCACATTGCTTCTCATTGCAAATTATATTGTCAGACATTCCAGAAGCTAGAGTACCCACCCTCACATATCCCTAGATGCTGCTAATGTGTGAAACTACTGAACTATGACAGTATAATATAAAAACCAATAGCAGATTCTCAAGAAAAACTATTGCATTTAAATATATATATATATATATATATATATATATATATATATTAAAAATAGTAATAGTTCTACTATGGTGTGTGTGTAGCAGGAAAAAAATAATAAAACAAAGAAAAACTTTAATCCATATGGCTATTGTCTTAAATCATCAAAAAATAATTAAAACAAGTGAAACCAAAGCAGATTACAACTACATATATGCCCAGATTTAATGAGTTGTGGAAAATGCAAGAAACTAAACAAATCACACATTAGTATTAATTAATGGGCTGTAAAGAACTTCCAGGTGGCATAGGCAGATAATTTTTATTTTATATTTTAAAAGAAACTTTTTGGTAATTATGCGATAAATATAATTTATCTTATCTACTTTAAAATTCTGGTATTTATATTTCATTATAAATGATTATTTAGATTACTTACATATGTATTTTCTCAATTCCTTACATGAAATTATATTCACACAACACTTTTCAATGATTTAATATCAGAATATATTTATTTTGAGATATAAATATTATCATATTTATTAACATGTAAGTTATAAGAATTTTCTCCTGATAAATGAAATAATTTGATTAGGGGCTATATTATTTTAATTTTCATAGTATGCATATCTCATAAATACATAGTTTATTTGAATTCCTCTTCCAGCATCTCACATTCTTTTGTTAATTAAATATACATTTATTATGTTCCAGTGACAGTTTTTCATTCTTAATGATTCAAAGATTTTGTCTCACACTTTTAGTCACTTGTATTCTTATAGTGGAGACATATAATAGAGTATACAAAAATTCCAAAAATACGTTATGTACTACTAAAGTATAGAGAGCAGGAAAATGCAAAGAGGGTATGAAAGTAAATACAGAGAGGGTGTGACATTTAAAACAACCTTGGATAAATAAAAGTTCTCAAGACAGAAACAGAGATGGAAGACACCTATAACAAGATCTAGCACACAGTTGGTGTTTTGTTAAAATTTGTTATGCTAGATTGAGGTAGAGGCAACTGATTCCTCTTTCTGTAACTAATATTCTCTTATTAATTTAATGCATGCTTATTATATGCCAATGATTGTGTTTATTCTTAAGGGTTCAGAAATATTATTATAATATTTGAAACATTTATATCTCTTAGTAGAGACAAACAATAACTGTGTATATGAAAGTACTTCAAGAGAAGAGTGTACACTTTCACATGTATAGATTATATTATAAACACATTATATTATAAACACAGGAAAGATTCTGTTGCCTTTTTTCATTAGTATTGATGTGATACTAATGTATTGATGTGATATCCAATTCTTGAAAATTTTGAGGTAAACAGTTTCATTATGACATACATTAAAGAAGTACATTTTTAAAATTAATCAGAGATTTCAGGATAGGCCTCTCTGGGGAAAATGACATCAGAAATGAGAAAGAAGCTGTGAGAAGACCCAGCGAATGAGCATTCCAGGCAGCAAAGATAGCAAGACCCTAATGGAACATGTAGCTTTGTGGAATCAAGAAAAGGCTATGTTTTACTGGAGCATAGCATCTGGTGAGACCCAAGAGTAATGACATCATCCAGGGAGAATGCACAGAATGAGGTCAGAAGAGGGCTGAGGATGGAATATTAAATGCCCCAAACATGTGGGAGGGTAGCAGAGAATCAGGGGCTGGTAGAGAAGGCACAAAAGCAGCAACAGTTACAGAGACAGGATACTATCTATTTCATTATAAGTGCTCAATAAATATCTAGTAGAAATATAAATGGATTTATTTCTTCAGCAAAGGAAACAAGAATATGAACAACTGTAATATATCGAAGATTAACATTAAGAAGATTCACATTTTTATCCTATTTTACATATCATACATTTAACTCTATGTGCCAGGTACTACTTAAGACACTTGGGACATATTAGTGAGCAAAAAGTGATCCCTGACCTCATGGATATAATGAAACAGACTCACCGATCTTTTGCCATGTATGTCTTGTGAGATCGATATTAACATTATCCCTATTTTACAGATGAGAACATTTTTAACTTGCTCCAAATTTTCCTGCTAGATGCTTGTATTTGAATTCACGTTTTTAGACTTCAAGTCACATAAACAATGCAAAGAAATTATCACTACAGAGAGGTGGTAGCATTCTAGGAAGAATCAGGACTTTATGGAAAACACAGCATGTAGGGAGGGGGATGGCAGATGAGGGTAAACGGGATCAAATATATGGTAGTGGAAGAACTGACTCTGGGTGGTGAACATACAATGGGATATATAGATGATGTATTACAGAATTGTACACTTGAAACCTATGTTACTTTACTAACCATTGTCACCCCAATTAACTTTAATTAAAAAAAAGAAAGAAAAAGAAACATAGCATGTGGTTGATAACTTGAAGGAGAAGTGAGATGTAAATAGCCATAGAAATAAGAAGGCACTCCAGGTCAGCATATGTGTATGAAGTAGGCAGAAAAAGAGGTATCACCGATTGCAGTAAAATAAATATGCATCAAAAGTAGAGGAGATGTAGTCTGGAAAGATTGGTTGAGTACAGGTGTGGAAACCCTTAAGTTTTATAAGTACTCAGTGAAACGTGATGTTTCTTAACAGATAGGAGCTGATAATAATTGAAGTATCAGGGCACAAGAGGTGGTTTGAGAGGGTGGAGATGACAAAACCATTCAGGAAGCTATCAAAATCATCTAGGAAAAAGGTACATTAAAGACTTCACCTAGAGTGGTTGCAGTTTGGGAAGGAAAGGATGGAGGTGTGACAATTACTTGGAAACTGATTGAATATGGAGCAGTAATTAAACATTAACGAGGAGAAGCACTCAGGGATGATCCCAAGTTTACTAGCCTGGCATCATTGATACAATTTACAAAAGAGAAATTAAGAAGCCTGGAAGATTTTTGTTAAAAAGAGGGTGAATTAGAATTGGGGTGCTGAAGGAGATATTCAGCAAGCAATATGACACTAGATATTAGAAATAAAGTCAGATAAAGATATGGATTAAGATATGTGAATTTATACTGCATAAAGACAATTGAAAATGAGACAGTCTAAGGTAGTTTATTGGAGAAAGACGGGGAGAGAGAAAGAGAGAGAGAGAGTTGTCCCAAACTTGGGAATACCTATATATAGTGAAAAATAGAAATAGGGACAAACAAACAAACAAACAAACAAACAAAACAGATACTGAATAAGATATGGAGTATCAGGGGGAATGACCATAAATAATGTAATACATAAAAGTATGTAATTTCTCTCAAACTGATGAGGCATATATAGGTGACAGGCTGGCCCAGGGAGTAGTATTACCATATCTGAGCATCATAGCAAAGGAAATGTCAGGGTGGGACTATAAGTGATGTTGTCAGGGAGTGAGCAAATCAAGTCACAACCAACATTTCTACTGTGGCTGTTTCTGCAAAGACGTGATTTTGGGTGATCAGGGATTTTTAGTAAGCCTAAATGGGATGAAGGTGATTTTTTGGGAGGTAAATTTTGGCATTGACGTGTGAATGTAATTCAAGGAAGGACCTATGCTCTGTATAATGCTAACATTCACAGCTTTTTTCAGGAATAACTGCTCAAGTTAGAAATGGTCAGAAAATTTTGATGTTGTTAAAAATTGATTGGGCATAAAAGGAAGAGAAAGATGAAAAAAGAAGAACCCCCATGCCTTTTAGTTGAAGAGTAAAAGCCATTTCAAATTAATACTATTTTTTTTCAATATAATATAGGATTTATTATGTGTGCCTTCTTACCCTCTCAATTTATTACTGTAAATTCCACTCTCTATCCTCTGCCTAAGTTTTAAAGAAGCAAGTGTTTGTTTCAAATTTCTTACTATATGCTCACTTCTTGACATCCCATATACTAACTTCTACCTCATTCCTCTAATAGAAATACTGCCCTTGTGTTCAGCAGTGTTCTCCTAATTGAAAAATGCAGCTTCTTTATCCTTATTATTACCTGCACATAATTCCACAGAATTTGATGTGGTTAGCAAGCCCTTGTACTTGAAATCTCTGCTTCATTTTTTTTCCATGATTCTACTGCACAGTTTCTTTACCTCCCATTCCACATTGCTCATATTGATTTAGTTCTTCTAAGGAGAACAAATGTCTGCTTTATCCTTTCTCTCTTATTATATTAGGCTCCACTTTGATGAAAGAAAAAGCAACTAACCTATTTTCTACTTTACCCCTCACTAGGAGAGAGGTCATAAATCGGATAGAGATACTATCTAAAATATAGCAAAAGATCCCTAGATAACATAACCCTCAATTTTCTTTCTTATGCTAATGTTGATTCCTAACTTTTTGGATTAATATTTTATAATAAAGTAGTGTAAGTTTAAGTTCCATATGAGTATCCAGTCTTTTTAGTGTAGGCAAAGCCACTTCTTAACCAAACACACAAAAACACACGCATCCTTGATAGCGTAGGTAGATACATAGAAATGAGCAGGAGTAGAGACCTAGCCCTGGTTAGAAAACCCCTTATTGAAGCTCCTACTTGGGTCAAGACCTCTTGCAGCTGCCGTCACTTAGGGCAGCAATGCCTTCCGAGCCCAGCAGGATTCCAGGCTCACACATGCCCCTATATCAAGGGATGTATTGTTAGAAGCTAGAGAGAGAGAGAGAGAGAAACCATTCTGCTTATTAGAACGTACACTCTGCTTCTCAGGGTCATTATAGTGAGCTCAGACAATCCCGAGAGCAAGAAGGGAGCACGAGGCATGCCAGCTGGGAGGTACCAGAGAGAGAGGCAGGGAGACAATCCTACCCGTTGAAATACAACCTCTCACACAACGTAAGGAAGGGCTGCTTCCCTCTCTTGGGTCAGCGTGCTCCATATCTTGGAGTGTACTTTCTCTTACTAATAAACTTCTTGCTGTTCTATGCTGCGTAAACTCTGTCCCTTGACTAAATTCTTTCCTTCCAGGAGACAAAGGGCCAAGGTACAACATCATTCCCAATGTGAGTAACATCCTCGCATCAACATTTAGAATTTATCATCATTAAGGTAAATTGAACCACCAGGTTACCTGCCTTTATTATGCCACTGAGAAAAAAACAGCTCATTTATTAAATGAAGGCTTAGGAGGTAAAAATTTCTCTAATGATCTATGATATTTATTTAAGAATCGAATGTCCAGTGAACTGTTTTTCTCTAAGATCCTTTTAAAGCTAATTATATGGATCATCTGTTGGCCTTGTCTTTTTGTCTTATCATTTACTGGTGAGTTATCATTTGAAAAGTTACATTTGAAAAGTGACTAATAAATAATCAGTAATTATTTTCTAAACTAAATAATGCAATATTTTTAAATGTTATTTTAAAAGAAAAATCATTAAGAAAGTTAAATTTTAGTACAAGGTTGTATTAAAACATGCATGAGGTTTTTTGGTTCTTTTTTACCCTCTGTGCAAGGTTATAAATTTTGAGAATGAGATAGACCTATGAAGTCTGTATAATCTATGAATAAAGAAAAGCAATTCAGTTTTATCGTTTTATGGGGAGATGATAATTTGTCTCCACGGCAGAGGCCAGGGAAAAAATAACATCTGTTATAAGCAAAGACGAAGGATATTTTGTGGCAGAGAAGGTTCAATGGACCCTGATTAAGAACATGTATTTATGGTTCAACAAGATCATGTAAAAATGTATGCAATGAGGTATTTTATTTATCCTTAGCTAGTTATGCTGAAATGTATTTGGCAATATCAAAGAAAACCTCATTATTCAAAACGATGCAGGGGTGCCAGGGTAGTAAAGGTAAACAAAATTAGGTTGATAGTTATTTTGGGGTTTTATATTAAAATATTAATTTAGCTTTATCCATATTTATGATCCAGAATACGTTAGGAAAAAACATACTGCATGTAATTTGATTATTTTAAAATTTTTATATTACTAGTACTTCCAAAGTATGAAAACTGAAATCATAAAATTTGAAAGGCAGTTGAAGCCTGCTTCCAAAACATTTATTTCGAAAGTAGAAAAATGCTTTTTTTATATTAAATTTATTGGGGTCACAATGGTTAGTAAAATTACATAGAAGGGGGTAGAAGAAAAATACTCCATAGTACTATTGCCTATTCAAGTGATTTCAGTTTAGTTACAAATAATAATAGTAGCTTTAAACTTTAGGTTGTAGAAAATAGTTTCAACTAAAGTAAGATATCTGGATATCCTTAATTTCTAAGGCTAGGCCTTCTTCTAAGGTGAGTACAATTGTAATAGGCTGAACTGAACTTATTTTGGAAGCTCAACCCTGGTACCATTTCTGAAGCCTCCACTTAAGTTCTGAATCAAGTGTGACCTGACGACATTGATAATCAAATTACATGAATTCTATTTATTTCACCTCTCTGATAATTAGGGCTGTTTTGAGTTTCACCAGCACATTAACAAAAACCATTATAAAGGCCTCAACATAATAGGAAACTATGCAACACTTGATTTATTAGAAAAACTACCGTTAGAGTGAAAGCAGTTGGCAGGCGTGTTCTTTGTGTGGCATCGCTTTGGTATAATCAATGCGAATATATTAGGCCCTGGAATAAAGCAAACTGAAGAGTACCGTGTTTCCCCGAAAATAAGACCTAACTGGACAATCAGCTCTAATGAATCTTTTGGAGAAAAAATTAATATAAGACCAGGTCTTATTTTAATATAAGACCGTTTATAATATAATATAATATAATATAATATAATATAATATAATATAATATAATATAATATAATAATATAATATACTAATAATATAATATACTAATAATATAATATACTAATTATATAATATACTAATAATATAATATAATATCAGGTCTTATATTAATTTTTTCTCCAAAAGACGCATTAGAACTGATGGTCTGGCTAGGTCTTATTTTCGGGGAAACACGGGCAGTCTTGTGTGAATACACTGAAGTATAAGTTAAAAGCAAGGATGATATAAATGTGTGTTGCCACGCAGCAGCTTAACTGTTTTGTTTCCTTCTACCTGCCCCCAAAGAAAGGAGAGTCTGTAAGACAGATCCTTTCAGGGACTTTGCTAAACCTTTGTGTTTGCACCTTATGCCTCCCTGTTTGGTCTCAGAAAAATGGCTGGTCAGTCATGACGAGTAAGATTCCTCATGGAAGGAACAACTCAAGCCAGACGAAGTCGCGTGGGGACCAACAGGAGAACCCACAGTGTTCACGGAGGTGGGCACAGCCCCCCACCTTCCCCAGGCTAAGGAAAGCCTCAGCCTCTGTGGCTGCGTTCCTTCCCACAACCTGCAAGGGAAGTGATTCAATGATGTGCTCTCCATCTAATCATATGCATATAGGTTTTGTCCCTTGGGGAAGTTGAAACTTACCGTCCAGCTGTCTGCAGGCAAGGGTGATTGGCTTGAATCAGTTTCCTATTATGATGTATAGAATTCACAGATCTTGAAATTGACAAGCTTTAGCTCCTTTGCTTCCCCACTGAACTAATCAAAGTTATTGCACAGGCCCGATTAGGCGCCACAGCCCAGACCTTGAGGCTGCTAGTCCCTTGGCCTCCACACTTAAACTCTATTCATGGCTACTGTCTTTTTTTAACCCTGCACCGCTCTCCTCGCTCCCCACAACTCTCGTCGTACGGAACGCGCAACAAATGTGCATAAGTACAACAGATATATCACATAAAGCACAGATCTTTAATCTGAGCTGTGTGGCCATAAGTAAGATAATATGACTTCCATCAATTTTTTGATCTCAATATTACAGGTTGAGAGACCACTCACCACAATCCCAGGATTGTTAAAGTAATTTAATTAACTAGTAAATGCAAAAATTCCACAAACATTAGGGGAATATTACTATTTTTATTTTATTGAGATCTGGGTCTACAGTCAGATAAAACAAGACTTGAATTTCAGTTTCATCTTTAACTATGTCACCTTAGCAAGTGAGTTACCTCCCTTAGTTTCCTCCTTTTCAATATGTTTAAATGTGGATAATGTCTAATTTATGGGATTTTTATTTGTGACTGAATATGAATATGCAAAAAGCTTACTCTAGTGTCTGGCATATAATAATCACTTACATCTAAGCAATTATTATTAGCATTGTCATTAAATACTATTAATGTTTGTCATTGAACATAAATACTATATAAATGTCTAACATTTAAAATAAATAGTTCAAATTGATAAATACAGTTATTTCCATCATAGTGTTTATTTGATGAACAATGATAGACTTGATTAAATTTGGAAAATGTATCCAAAATATAAACTATCACAATATTAAATGAATAAAAACACTGCCACAGAAGGTTCTCTACAGGAAGATAATTCTATTTATCTATAAAGAGTGTTTTAAAAACATGAAGACTAGTAAAATATTGATAACTTTTTCAATTCTTGTATTCTTACAATGGAATTTTAAAAATATAATAATTGTAAGTGAAGCTGTCTAAATCTGCTTGTGTATTGTTGCACAGGGACTCAAGAAATTTTGTTTAATGAACATGCTAGTTCCATGTCAGCAATTATATTACTTGTTTTTTGTGAATTTAATGACTGTTTATAAAATTCCATGAGTTATGATTTAAATAAATATGTTACAGTTGTAGATTTCTTAGGTAGATGATTTACTATGTTTATAAAAACAAAATTGATATTAATGACCTCATTTGATGTTCTTTACTGAAAATTTATAGACATATTTTTGGTTATTTTGTTGAGATAGATGTGATCCTTTTAAAATGTTATTCAATTTCCTGCAAACTACTTAGGGAAGAAAATTCTCTAAATTTATCTATCTATTAAGAGTTATGAGGTAAGTAATTTTTTTTTTCTTATGGTGGACTGAAAAACAAGATTTTTGTAAAAACTGACTAAAAAGGTAAACCATTATTTCTGGATCTTTTGACATGAGTTACAGCAGTGGCACTGAGTAGATACCTTAAGTGTAGACAACTGAAATAGAGTAACATTTGCACATGCGTTCTCAAAGAACTTAAGAGCAAGTATTTTTCCTTAGTTTGACAAATTCTATCACTATTTCCTGATTTTATGTCTGCAACCCAATGAGACTATGGAATGAATAGGAAACTTTCATTGCTACCAGGATCAATAGAGAGATGTTGCTAGAATTCCGGAATTAGGTTTAGAAAGAAAAGCCAGAGAGCTTCCTTCTGTCTGCTGTCAGGGACATATCAAAAATTCTTAAAACACAACTTTTCCGTATTTCTCTGAGACATCTTAGTTTTCCTCAGACATCTATTATTTATATTAATAAAATCCATATTATATTACAATACTATACAAAATAACATAAAAATATTATTACTAACCTATAGATGAACATCAACACTTGTTTTGATATTAAGTCTATCCACTAATATCTATATATGTATTATTATTCATTTTAAATGTAGTTATATTCTCATCTATGTGAAGCTTCATAATTTAGGAAATGTTTCTGCATAAATAATCTTATTTATTTTGATTCTTGATTGCATTATTAGAGACAAATGGAAATGTACCTCCGAAGAAATCATTCTTCTCACAGGTCTCAGGAGGGAATTCCTTTTGAGGGTAGTGGCCACTGTGGTGCTGGAGGGTATTCATTCATTCATTTACTCATTCTGCAAACATTCTCTGAGTTTGAATATGGACTTTCATGTTAGCAGTTGCATATTAATCTAAAACAATGAATGAGGTATGAAATCTGCCCTCAATTAATTCAGTCTTGTAGAGTCATTGGCATGCTCAAGCTTGGAGTGGCTATTGGGAACCAAAGATGACTGTCGTAAATAGTTGCAATGTGACATAACAAGAAACAAATATAATAAGAAACATATGGGGGGGGGAGAGAGAGAGAGAGAGAGAGAGAGAGAGAGAGAGAGAGAGAGGAGTTGGTTGTTGAACAGTAGCACAGAAAGCAGGGAGAATATCAAAAGTAAAGGTACGATATCATAAACAAGAACAAAATGTTCTGAGGACTGTATATAGTTTAGTAAAGCCTGAGTATTAGAGAGAAAGTTGGAAATGCAGGCAGAGTCTGAATAATAAATGCCCTTGAGGCCATTGTAGGAATTTGCACTGTATTCTGGAATAGATCACAAGACTTTAAATTTTTTAAGGACAGGCTGATCAGATCAGTGTTCTTTGGGTAGGAAGAAAAATGAAGAAGATAAAGAATAGTAAGTGATTATCTAAATACATAAAAGCAGACACATAGATCAATGAAACAGAATAGAGAGTTCAGAAATAAACCCACACATATATGGTAAATTAATTTAGGACAAATGAGCCAAGAATATACAATAGGGAAAGAACAATCTCTTTCATAAATGATATTGAGAAAATTGGACAGATATATGCAATAAAATGAAATTAGACCATTTTCTTACATTTTCTTACATTAGACCATTTTCTTACATTTATACAAAAATAAACCAAAAATGGATTAAAGACTTGAATGTAAGACCTAAAACCATAAAACTCCTAGAAGAAACCACAGATGGTAAGTTTCTTGACGCAGGTGTTGGTGATGACTTTTGGACTCTGACACCAAAACCAAAAATAAGCACTGGGACTACATCAAAATGAAAAGCTTTTGCACAACAAAGGAAACCATCAACAAAATGAAAAGGTAAACTACTGAAGGGGATAAAATATTTGCAAATTATATATCTGATAAGGGGTTAACATCCAAAATATATAAAGAACTCACACAATTAAATAGCAAGCAAACAAACAAACAATATGAATAAAAATGGGCAGAAGATCTGAAAAGACATTTTCCCAAAGAAAATATGGCCAACATCTACATGAAAAGATGCTAAACATCACCAATCATCAGAAAAATGGAAATCAAAACCACAATGAGATATCATTTCACACCTGTATGAATTGCTACTATAAAAAAGACTGGAAATAACAAACGTTAGCGAGGATGTGGAGAAAAGGGAACCCTGTGCACTGTTGGTGGGATTGTAAATTGGTGTGGCCACTATGGGAAACAGTATGGAGGTTCCTCAAAACATAAAAAAATATAACTACCGTATGATCTAGCAATTCCACTGTGGCTATTTATCCGAAGAAAACAAAAACACTAACTCAAAAAGATGTGTGCACCCCAATGTTTGTTGTAGCATTACTTAACAATAGCTAAGATAGGGAAACAACCTAAGTGTTCTCTGATGGATGCCTGCATAAAGAAAATGTTCACACACACACACGCACACACAGGAATATTTTTCAGCCATAAAAAGGAATGAAATGTTGCCTTTTTTGAGAACATGTGTGGACCTCAAGGACATTATGCTAAGTAAACTAAGTCAGACATAGAGAGACAAATACCATAGGATCTCACTTATATATGGAATGTAAAACAACAACAACAACAACAACAACAACAAGAGATTCAAAAATGCTCATAAATGCAGAGAACAAGAGAAAAGATTGGCGGATGCCAGAGGTGAGAAGTGGTGGGAAGAGAGAAATGAGTATAGGGTGTCAAAAGGTACAAACGTTCAGTTATAAAACAAGTAAGTCACGGGGATGTAACGTACAAAATGGTGACTATAGTTAATACTACTGTATTGTGTATTTGAAAGTTGCTCAGAGAGTTCTTAAAAGTTCTGATCACAATAAAAATAACATTTTTTTTTGTGACTGTAATGTGACAGAAATTAATGAGACTTGTAGTGACCTTTTAGCAATGTATACAAATTTTGAGTCATTATGCTGTACACTTGAAACTAACATTATATGTCCATTATACCTTAATTTAAAAAATAAACTTAAAATATCATTTAAACGAAAAAGGAAATGAATAATTATATCAATGTCCATAGAGAAAGGTTTTATGGCTTATGAAGTGGTTACCATGCCCCAACAATCTCCATACTTGTCCCTTATGTTCCACAGAATGGACAGAAAAGAACACTGCAAGGGAAGTCATCCTGGTCCCATCTTGGCCTAAACTTGGAGACTAAACACCATAAATGCACCTCAGAGGTGCAATCATACAATTTGTAGACTAGGTTAAATGGCCAATGTCTGAGAATATCCTAAAAATAGCTGTGAAAGATAATTAGGGTGTTGTAATCTGAGCCTCCTATACAGATTCATAAAGCATTGTGGGGACAGAATCCCAGAGAGCAGTATCCAGGCTCTCGGCCTCACGTGGAAAGGTGCTGGCTCGGTTATTAGATAGCTATCAGCTGTAATCAGATGGCCATCCGCTGTGGCTGGGTGGCCATCAGCTGTAACCAGTTGGCCATTAGCCACTAATATAACTGTGGTGGCTATGCTAGGGGGTTGGTTGGTTGGCAGAGAAGCGGACGGCAGATTACGGATCATGTGGCTAATGCTTCCTGTGTCTCCAACCCAGCCGCCAGTGAGACTATAGTGGTATGAACCACCCATCCATGGCTCCATTGGTGTTCCTTTTTGACCTCACCATATCCTGCGTTCTGGTGCAGGGAACGGGAGCTGAGACCCTGCATTACAAGCATCAGTTACAGCTTGAATAAGATTCCACTATGAGGAGTTGAAGAGGCCCAACAACAACAAAAACTCCTGCTTCAGATACACAAGTAAACTTGTTAGGATTTATAATGGAAAACCTATGCGAACTCCCAGAATTTGCCCAAAGTACAAACTTTGAGTCAAGACAAAAGCAAAAAAACAAAAGAAAACAAAAATACTACAGAATGCTCACATATAAGTAGAAATCGAGACCATGAATTCACAGCTTCTGAGATACCTCTGAGCAACACACAGCAAATTAATTGGTCTTGATTAGGGGTTATCCTCTTTACATTTTTTGGAATGGATAAAATATCAGTTAAACCTAACCATCCTGTGATTCTTCCCCTGGGTGTTACAAAGTTATGGCAATAGGAAAGTGGTTTCTACCTCTGTTGAAATAATAGTTGTATTTTATTGAAAAAAAGTTCTAAAGGATATGAAATAAGAATTAGTGGTAAAAGTATTGGTGAAATATTTATAGAATTTTATAGCTCCCAGGCTGGTTTTAGCACCCTTTACTTAGTTTAAGTTTATAGGTTAAGATGTGAGAGTGTAAACTCTAAATATTTTTCTAGTTCAACATAGAATTTATAACAATGACTATCTTCTATATGGCAGAATAGTTCCCTTGAAGAAGGTTAAAGTCTAGAGCAGGGGTGTCCAAACTTTTTTCAACGTTTTTCAACAAGGGCCATAATGCGGTAAAATACACAAACAGCCGGGCCACTCACTCGAGGTGAAGTACGTATTGCCTCACCTGGTTTATTTAAGTAAACTAAATATATTTTTGGAATTTGCTGCGGGCCAATTAAAAATGGATTGCGGACCGCAGTTGGCCCGCGGGCCGCAGTATTGACACCCCTGGTCTAGAGGATACCTATACCTTACTTGGAAAGGAGAAATTCATTTCTCTAAGTAGACTTTTTATATTTTGTATTTTTAGCATCTTTCTCTACATTGACTCCTTTCTACTACCAAATACCGGGACTGTTCACAGTCCTGCGGGGCCTGGTGCCACCTAAGGTATGCACTGCATACACCAGGGCTGTTCCCCATATAAGCCCCAGCAGTCCCAGAGCCCATGGCACTGATTTATGCGAGTAGACTTAGACAAAGTGCTTCTTCCTCAGCCCGGAGCTTCTGAGGGGGGTCTGTACCTCTCCAGAGAGGCCACATATTGAATTTTGTCTGCAGTCATTATATCTACTGGTCTAAATGCCCACACTACGACAGACTCCCTTTTCCAATAAAACTATATATATATATACATATATATACATATATATATATACATATATATACATATACATATGTACATACATATACATATATATATAGTTTTCTAATAAAACTATATATAGTATATATATAGTCGTTGTCATGTCATGTCAACAAAACTGTCATACATCCTCATTCTGTTATGAACAAAATCAGTCTCCAGTATAATATCTTATACTTAAATGCCTTGGATACTGATTTCAGTCTCTATCATTACTGGAATTGGTTTTGGGATAGCCTCAAATCCAAAGGTTTTTTTCTGAGTGTACCTCATAGCATTTAATGTGAGTGACAGTTCCAGCCTTAAAACTTGGAATACCATTTGTATTTCACTCTTTTTTATTGGCCCTGTAGTGCATCTCTCAGATCATTCTTCTTTTATCTCCTTCACTTACTCCTTTCTTTCTACCTTTTACTATCTTTCTATCAGAGAAGTGTGTGTATTCCTAAAGGTTAGTCCTTAGTTGTTGTTGTTGGTTTTTTTTTCCCCTAGTATAATTTCTCTTGAAGAAAAACATCTCTATGGTTTCATTGAGTATCTCAATGTGTTTTACGGACAGTTCCCACCCGCCTTTCCTGAGCACCAACCAATATTTTTATATGTTGGCTGTTTTTTTCCTGAAAGTCAGAATAAAACTTCAAAATAAAATTATTTTATTCTTCCAGAATCTTCCTTCTCTTCTCTGTGTGACTCTACTATATACCAACATTATGAATTGTTCAATTTAGTTGATCAAAGCTTACAATCTTGATGTCATTCTAACTCCATGTTTTTAACACTTCCACCCTCGTCCATTCAATTATTTACAAATTCTCATTTATTTTTGAGCCTTTCACAGATATCTATTCTATTATATCTAATACATCAGGAACTTGAAGACATTTTTACCTAGATTATTAAAATGATTTTCTAACTTGAATTTCCCTACAGATTTCTCTTGGATACATATTCCTAGAGCAACCCTATGCTTACTTCTGCCCTCTGTACACTTATAGGGTAAATTAAATATTCTGTGTATTTAAGATATACCATCAGAGATTTATGCAGGAGCAACATGGTTGGCATTGTACTTTACATAGATTATTTCTGAAAACAGTACAAAGGGATTTTATTGGGGTTCGGTAGGATGGAGTAGAGAGATGTTAAGGACTAGAAAAACTGGGCAGCAGTTCCAGGTAGGCAATTTTTCTAGTAGGGGAGATATTGAGAGCATGAATGAAAAAATAGATATGTAATAGAGGGGTTTGTACTGATTTTGCTAATCTCAAGATCTAGGTGGATATACATTGCTTATTATAAACTCCCTAATATCTGGAACAATGCCTAGAGAGAGTGGAGATTGAGTAAATGTTCTATGAATAAAATAACTATGGATATGATAAATAAAAATTGCAGTGCATGGTAAAATATAGTATAGAGTGGAACAAGACAGATTGTAAATATGGAATTTGAAGTTAGGTCTGAGTTTGAGCTGTTGTTTTATTATTTGCTAGCTGTATGACTTTGGGAAAATAATTTGACATTCCTGAGCTTCAGTTCTTTTTTCCATTTATAAATTAGGTCAATAATAAAAATCTCTTGGTAAGGTTGAGGTGAGGATTAAAGGGGGTGATGATGCATTAAATGTGTTTAGCAGTTTACCTGGCTTTTAAGTGCTCAATAACTATTGCTGCTTATTTTTATGTTATTGTTTTTAAATATATGGGATATATATATTATATATATATATATATATAATATATATGAGTGAGAGAGAGAGGTATGGGTAAAGATATAGGTATAAGTATAGATAGAGATAGAAATAGAGGTAAAAAAAATATAAATATATACAGGGAATTCCAGTCAAGATGGCAGAGTAGGTAAATATGGTGCTTACCTTCTCTTACAACCACATCAAAATTGCAACTAAACTACAAAACAACCATCATTGAGAATTACCTGAAATCTTGCTGAACTGAAGCCTTACAACTACAGATATACAGAAGAGGCCACTCGAGACTGGTGTGGGGGCACAGATGTGGAATGGGCTGGTTCCACACACACTTATGACCATTAAACATCAGGAGGGATATCTCAGCTGTGGAATTTCGCCCCCAAAAGAGCAAGGGGTTCCAACACCACACCAAGCTTCCAACCAAGGTTTCCAGTGCTAGGGAGAGAAGTCACCATAATTTCTGGTTGTGAATACCAGCAGAGATTGTGGCTGAGTTAGACAGAGGACAGCTTCATTCCCAGGTACTCCTCTTACAGGGACTGCACATGGACTTTCTCACTAAAGGAATCACTGGCTCTGAGCTCCAGCACTGGAGCAGCATCTGGAGAGGTGACAAGAATATATGGGGGCTGGGAAGAGAAAGAACTGAGTTGTCTGCCTTCAGGACAAGGGATAGCAGGGAAGCTTTCTCCTGAATGGAGAAACTGGTGGAAGCCAGCTCTCTGTTGAGCCCTCTTTGTTCTCAGCATGCAGACTCAGGTGGCCATATATCTGAGTCTCCATCAATCTGGCTAATAACATTCACTCTGCCCTGGTTATTCTAAGACCCTGCCCCACCCAACTTTTGGGCACACTCAAGCCATTTCCAGTGTTTTTTTCGTACAAACCACCTGACTTGGCTTATGCTGCAGACTTTCCTAAGGTCTATCAAAGGTTTGTGAAGCCCAGACAAGCGAAATCTGGCTTGGGCTTGCCCCATATATCAGGATGAGCAGACCTAAGGCCAACGCTAGGGGCAGCCAGCCACAGTTCGAGGCTTGGCCTCTCGAACCATGCATGGTGGCCATCTGTGTCTTGCTTTGTGGCTCCTGCCCGATGGTCCTGGGTAGGGAAAGGGCTGTGGCTGCACTTGACCTACAGGGGGTCTGCTCCCAAGTTGTCCTGAATCTGGTGTTCCCTGTGGCCTGCTTCTAAACAAACTGCAGCATCACCTGTTCTCCTCCAAGGATGACACACCCAAGGGGCACACTGGGCAGGCACCGGAGCCCTGTTGAGGCAGATTCTGCTCTGTAGGATCATCCTCTGTACCACAACAATGTAGTCACAGTCAGTCCTCACAACCGATAGGCTCGAGAATCAGTCCTTCACATTGATATGCAAACAGCAACCAAGACTCAACTACAACAGGAAGGCACTCACTATCCATACAAAGGACACACCTAGAGTGCCCAGCTCAGGTGACTAGGGCGACTGTGCCACTGAGACCCACAGCACACTATTTAAGGCCACTCTACTAAGACCAGGAGACACAGCAGCTCTACCTAATACATAGAAACAAATACAGGTAGGCAGCCAAAATGGGGAGACAAAGAAACACGTCCCAAATAAAAGAACAGAACAAAGCTCCAGAAAAAGAACTAAACAAAATGGAGACAAACAATCTACCAGATGCAGAGTTCCAAATCCTGGTTATAAGGATGCTCAATGATTTCAGGGAGAACTTCAACAAAGAGATAAGAAACATAAAAATGGAGATAGAAAACATAAAAATGAACCAGTCAGAAATAAAGACTGCAATAATGGAAATGAAGAATACATTAGAGTGAATCAATGGTAGATTACATGATGCAGAGGATCGCATCAGCAATATAGAAAGGTACGAGAAAACACCCAATGAGAGCAGCAAGAAAGGAAAATAAATCCAAAAAAATGAGGACAGTTTAAGGAGCTTCTGGGAAAACCTCAAGCATAACAATATTCTCATCTTAGGGGTACCAGAGGGAGAAGAGAGAGAGCAAGGAATTGAAAACCTATTTGAAGAAAATATGACAGAAAACTTGCCAAACCTGGTGAAAGAAATAAACATACAAACTGAGGAAGTGCAGAGTCCCAAACAAGATGAACCCAAAGAGGCCCACACCAAGACACATCATAATTAAAATGCCAAAGGTTAAAGACAAAGAGAGAATCTTAAAAGCAGTGAGAGAGAAGCAGTTAATTACCTACAAGGGAGCTCCCATAAGACTATCAGTTGATTTCTGAACAGAAACTTTGCAGGCTAGAAGGGATTGGCACTCAATATTCAAAGTGATGAAAATCAAGGACGCACAACCAAGATTACTCTACCCAGCAAAGCTATCATTTAGAATTGAAGGACAGACAAGGAGCTTCCCAGATAAGAAAAACCTAAAGGAGTTCCAAACAAGCAACACAGTGTTACAAGGAATCTTAGAGTGACTCTTTAAGATGAAAAAATAAACAAAAAATATAAATAATAAAATGGCAGTAACTACATACTTAACAACAATTACTTTCCATGTAAATGAATTAAATGCTCCAATCAAAAGATAGGGTGGCTGAATGGATAAGAAAACAAGACCCTTGTATTTGCTGCCTACAAGAGACTCACTTCATATCAAAAGAAACAGAGACTGAAAGTTATAGGGTTGAAAAAAGTTATTTCATTAAAAAGGGAAACAAATAAAAAGCTGTGGTAGCAATAGCTATACTAGAAAAAAATAGACGTTAAAACAAAGACTATAACAAGAGACAAAGAAAGACCTAGTAATCCCACTTCTGGGTATTTATCCGAAGAAACCCAAAATTCTACTTCAAGGGGATGTGCTCATCCGTATGTTCATTGCAGCATTATTTACAAAAACCGAGGTATGAAGGCAACCTGGGTGTCCCTGAATGGATAAATGGATAAAGAAGAGGTGGTTCATATATACAATGGAATATTACTCGCTGTAAAAAATAATGAAATCTTGCCATCTACAAAAACATGGATGGACCTAGACGGTATTATGTTTAGTGCAGTAAGTTAGACAGCAAAGGACAAATGTCATGTGATTTCACTTTTAAGTGGTCTCTAAAGAACAAAATATACAACCTAATGAAACAGAAACAAACTCATAGATACAAAGAACATTTCATAGTTACCAGATGGCAAGGGGGTTGGGAGTGGGTGAAAAAGGGGAAAGGATTAAGAAGTGTAAATTGGTTGTTACACAGTAGTGTTGGGATGTAAAATACAGCATAAGAAATATAGTCAATAATATTTTAATAGCTATGTATGATGCCAGATGGGTACTAGATCTATCGGGGTGATAGATGGGAGGGTGTTGGGGGCAGGGTGAAAAAGGTGAAGGGGTTAAGAAATACAAATTGGTAGTTATAAAATAGTCATGGGGATGTAAAGTATAGGAAATATACATGAAGAGTAGCAATGTTTAGCAATTGGTGTGGAAATTCAATTAAGGCACAAGAATGCCAGGCTGGTTAATTCATGTCCCACTCTGACTTATCCCTCAAAGATAGGGTTTTTATGTAATAAAATAAGTTTAGAAAGTACTCATATTCTAGGTCTTCCCCTTTGTTTATGCTTTTTTGTTTTATATTACTGTCTTTATATTCACCTGGATTATAAATTGTCCTGAGATGGAGCTACTATTTTATCAAGGAAGCCTGTCACTAATAGTAAGATTTAAAACTCCATTGTACTTTTATGCCTTGGAATTTTTTGAGCTGGGGAAAGGTCTCTAAAGACACTCTACTAAGGACTAGGGAGCAATGAATTAGGTAAATAGACATGAGCAATAAGAGTGAGAGGATTTATATGCTCCCTGATATTGGTCTTTCCACATTGCTTCACACAAGGTGAGTGAAGAACTGGTTTTCTGCATTTCTAAAAATAAGAAGAGCACTCAGATCAAATGTACACTGGGTCAAGCCAGGAAAGTGGGACCATTTTGCTGGAGGTCATTTGTTACATAAGACAGAGTTATTCGTGGTTTCCATAAATAATGAAAATATATGTTCAGATGAACTTTAATAAATAAGATACTTGCAAATTTATGTTATGTCACAGAATTAAGGATTTGAGAAAAATCTGCCACAGATTTCAACTTTGATTCACTTATCATAGCTGTCTTTAAAGCATGAAATTATGTGTTTTTAATTTAAAAATTTATCTGTGCTCTCAATGAATCCATACTGTCATTTGTCAAGGGGTCACACACTCACATTTTTCTATATCTATTATGATCAGAATAATCATCTTTGTAAAGGAAGACTTAAACCATATTCTTTGAGTAAAAATTTTATAAAAGTTGTTTTGTTTATAAAAGACAGCATTACAAAATAATATTAATTTATTTTGTAATAAAATTGAATATTACAAATAATAAAATCACCTATGCTAATGTGACTCATTCATGTGAATATTCAAATGGTTTAATAAATTCATTATGGATAAGACCTCACACACTAATGAAGTAAAGCTTTGGTTATACCGTGGAGTTAGCAATTATTCAAATAATTTCATTGGATTGTAAAGACTAGTAAAGTGTGCTTTCAAAGTCTAACATCAATTTTACTTTAGGAGAAAAAATTATGAAAAAGCTAGAGAAGTAATTTTTAAGTTTTGTATGAAAAGGAAAGGTTAAATTAAAGGGCTTTAATGCAAAGTCTATAAAAATCATGCAATCTCGCAAAGAGTTAAGGAGGTTATTTTAATCAACTGCTTAGAGAAAATTAATGAAATATTGTGGATCTAAATCACTTAAATGCCTTGAAAAGAAATATGTTTGACTTTACATATAAACTGTCAGTTTACCAGGGATGTCATATAAAGATATTTTTAAAGCAAGACAAAGCATGAGGAAATTTTATTTTTATTTTATGCTTGACTTGCTGTTATGAATTATTTTTAAAAATCCAAATTTGGATTTCTGAAGGATATTTGTAAGTGTGTAGTGTCACATTATCAATTCCAAATTCTCATCAGTATGGTACTAAGCTAATCTAATGACAAAGTTTTAGATGGTGTATTCTTGCTTGTCGTTGAAGAGAAATCATTATATTAGGTGAAGAAATTATCCTCGTGATGAACATAAGCTACAGGAGTAAAATATACTTTGTCAAAAATAATCTTATCGATCACCAATAACAACTATCTCTAGCAATAATACACCAACTTTTTGTTTATGTCTTTCTTTCTGAAATTGAAAATTAGTTCACGGACCTGACTTCTCCACCGCATTAATTTTTACTATATCCTTATAAAGTATATATTTATTAATGCTAAAGTACATTATTAACATCACGCTGAGCCATGTTTATAAATATTAATTTAAGGATAACAAAATGAAAGATCCTCATTTTATCGATAGACATTTTATAGATAGACATTTAGACATGTGAGAGGTAGGTTAAAAGGGGAAGATGAGCAAGTATGCAGCAGCTACTCAAATCCATTAGCTGCTTAAATCAAAACTTAAAAAAAAAGATTTATAAATGTACAGAACAGCTTCATGATTAAATTCTAGTTACATTTCAAGAATTGGCTTGGTTTTATGTCAGGCTAATTAAACTTGCTATTTAAGTGATATAGGGATGTTATTATGATCCCTAGAAAAAGCCTCAAATGAGAAATTTCTACAACAATTAAATGTTAAGAAAAGATTTTCTTCTCTTAAGCAACTGGGGGAAAATTAGAGTCCTTTAAATGTTTGTACCTATCATTTTGCTCTGACCACTGGGAGTCCTAAGGAAATATTTATGTTTTGACCACAATAATTATTATGGCATACACTATCTTAACCTCTTATTATGAAGTGTATTTTTTCTTGGTGCTGTGTTTACTGATTTACATACTTATCTTTTATAGTGCACAATTTTATATAACAAGTCATATAAATAACCTTAGGAATGAGGTTAAGATAAAATACGTTAGTAAAATAAATAATTATCTCATATATAAATATACATACTTGCTATTTTGCATCTGTGGATATATTGAGTCAATAGGAACAAAGCTTTAAAAGAGAATAATTTGTTCTGTACTTATGTAATTTTTCCACACACTACATATACCTTCTATTATTGCTACATGACCAGGTAATGGTACCAACACTCACTTCTTTATCACCATTCTCTTCAACAGCCAGAATCTCTGATAATATTATCAGCTCTTACTAATAATAGCCAGAGGAATCTTTGCCCTGTCTCAAATTCATTTAGACAATTTAGCTTTCTAGGTCCTGATCATACATCATCCAATCATTTTTTTAATTATAAGAAAAGATATTTATTAAAAGAGGAAATATGATAATAAGAAAAAATAACTACATAGCAAAGTTACTATATATCCCCAAATTCCAGATCTATAAAGAGACTCAATGTTCCTTAAAGTCTTAAACTGCCATAAGGAAAATTAAGCAAGTGGTTTATTATCTAAATTTGAACAATGAGAAGAAAGGCAGAATGATTGTATACTTATATTTGTTACCAATATTTATTTTTGTTATATCTTATAGGTATTAATAGACTGATTGTAAAATGGTGAAGAAAACATACATGGATTTTTTAAAGGTTACGATATAGTTTAAGAGAGAAACTGAAAACTAAATTGAATATGTCATAAAGCGAATATAACACATATTTATATTAGAATAGGAAAAGATACCACTAAAGTTAAATAAGATGTATCATCTGTAAAATGGATTTATGTTTTATAATATAACAACTCATGTTGGTTATGAGGATGAAATGAATTAATGTCTTTTTTCTTCTTTTTAAAAAATTTTTCAATGATAGTTGACATTCAATATTATTTTATATTAGTTTCAGGTGTACAGCATAGTGGTTAGACATTTATATGATTTATATGATTATAGTCGGTGATCCCCCTGACTAGTCTAGTACCCACCTGGCACTATGCATAGTTATTACCATATTATTGACTATATTCCCTATGCTGTACTTTACATTCCCATGACTATTTTTTATTAGTTTCAGGTATAGAAAACAGCATAGTGGTTAGACATTTCTATAATTTATGCACTGATCCTCCTGATTAGTCTAGTACCCACCTGGCACTGTACATGGTTATTACAGTATTACTGACTATATTCTCTATGCTGTACTTCATATCCCCATGACTAATTTGTAAATACCAATTTGTATTTCTTAATCCCTTCACTTTTTTTACCCAGTCCCCAAGGGTGTTGGGAGTTAATGTATTTTAAAACACTTAGAGTATTGTCTGCCACAGAAGTATTCAATAAATATAAGCTACTAATGTAAACTGATGACCTTAAAAAAGTTGTTGCTTTTAAAAATCTCTTTTTTACTAAATTATTTTAGTTATAATGTCATCCGACCCATCACTAGAATTTATGTGAAACAATCTTATATGCACCTCTAGCACCTAGATTTTACTCTCTATAACATAGTCAATGAAAATAGCTGAATCTATGCTTGACTTGGGGAGTAGTCAGGGGATCAAGATGTTATTAGAGGACAGCTAGAATACTTTAAAATATATTTCTGATTAATAAGAGGACAAAAAGTTAGCATTAAGGGAGTCCCAATAGCTGAACTGTGACAATTTGCATATGTATATGAATAAGTTGCATTTGCAAAAACTCATGCAGCTGTAATGTTACTCAAATCAGAGCTGAATATGATGTGTGTGTATGTATGTAATTTTCATGCAAAGGGGAGATGACTCTCCTAGGCTGTGTTTAAATTTTATTGTCTTTAATAAATATAAGATTGTTAGTATATGGATATCTTGAATCTTCAATTAAAATATGTATCTGTTTATAATATAGATTATACCTTTTTTTCTATGCATATAATTAGAGGAGACCCATCTGATATTTATTTAACACTGCCAATAGAGTCACATCATTTTAAGCAAAGGTCATATTCCAAAAGGCAAAAGCCTGTGTAAAATGTGTCATTGATAAAACAAAAATAATGTTCAAATTATAAAAGAGGCCAAGTCTGTTAAACATGTCTCATTTTTGAAAGAAGCCACCAAAATTTAATTGGTTGATAACTCAGAAACTGACACTGAATTAGGTAATATGATCCTATTTTCCATTTTATTTTAGATCATAATACTACTAAATACTGTAGAAAAACATATCTAATAGTTACTATATACATGTGATAAAATTAATGTATAAAAGGTAAAAAATACTTACATAATAAAATTATTGAAAACTGAGTTAAGCATAAAATATAACTCAATAATAAGCAGAAGACAGATTTAGTTATAGGTATTAGTAAGTTTTGTAATTATCTTGATAATTTGTGGTCTAATTTTATGACATTTAAAACGTTTAATAGACTCATGTATTAGGTTTGAATAGTTGATTTGATTAAATAGTTTTTAACATTTATCTAAATATGCTAAATATATTAGTTTTGAAATATTCATTGTATAATGAATATTTAAATTTTTACATAAATAGTGGTTGATGGGTATAAAGGATTAATAATTTCAGCTTTAAATTGTGTCAAAAGTAATGAGGGTTCCTCCACTCACAAAAACCCTTTGGATTTTAATCATTCTACAAGCAATAAATAAGGAGTTCATTTTCTATGTATGAAATTGAACATAGAAAGCCATGATGTAAAGGAAAGCAGCCACAAAGGTTTTGGTCTTACTTTCCCTTTCTATCCCTTCACTTCTTTGAGAAACCCTTTCCTTTTTTCTCACCAACTTTTTACCTCGTTTTCTTCCCCTCGTCACAAAACTACCTTGACTCCTATAACCCTATAGCACCAATGCTCATACCCAAGTATACTAGAAAGCAAGTTGATCGACCCTTCATCCTTTCTCTCTACCGCATATATTTGCATTTTTGCCCTTAAAGATCACCTGGAAAAAAGATAAAACTAAACCTAAAGAACTTAATTTTTTTATGTCATCAGTATAGACATGATATCTAGTGGAGGAATAATTTTGAGAAGCAGCCTTCCCTATGTAAATGACTGACTGCCTCAACCAGACACCTATGGGCTCTTAAGCATATGTATGGCTTCCAGAACACAGTGTTGAGCCAGCTGTGGTGGGAGAGGGAAGGGACAAGGACATAAATGCTGCCAATGAATCCACATGTTTAAGTTAAAAATAAAGCAAATATTGCTGTAAACTCAAACTCAGGACAGCTTGTTACTGAATAGGTAAGATATATGATGGATGACATAGATAGATAGATAGATAGATAGATAGATAGATAGATAGATAGATAGATAGATAGATAGATAAATAGATAGGCAAGATAGGTAGATAGACAGATAGATAGACAGACAGAGTGAGCTTTCCTTGCCTAGTCATTGAACTGTAAGTATTGTTGCCAACTTGCTCACTGAAGATGGGAGTATTTGACAGCAGCGACTAGTCTTTGCAGGAATCCTAGTAAGGCACAGTCATAAGGATACCTACAGTCTCATAGTAAATAGATTTCTGCTCTGTAGGATGCAGAAAACTTCACATATTTTGCTGCCATTGCTGATTTAAGGGAAAGAAACAACTGCTGTACTCATACAGGCTATTGTGAATCGGTGTGCATCTGTCAGATTGTATAGTCCAAAGAGAAAGGTATAAACCACTAATAATTGTACATCACGATCTCTGGATTTTCTGTATCTGTCTTGAAAAGACTGCTCTATTTAACAGAGGAGTGATTTGGAGGGTTATTCATATTGTTTATTAAGTTACTTTTTAATGTGCATACTGAAAAGTATGAGGTTCTATGATGCACCACACAGTATTTTCTAAAATAAAACGAATATATCTAGGCAACTATTTTGGTATATTTGGTATCTGTAAAATACCTATATGAATGCCTTAGCTAAATCTACTTTAAAAGATAACATTTAGATTTTTCTAGGACCTAAATCAGTGTTATCCAAACTGATCCATTGTCATTTTTTTATTCTTTCCCTTTCTCCTTCATACTCTATTATAGGGTGTCTGGATTCTGGGTTAATAGAAATAATATGCGAAGATGCTTATATAGAGAAAAATCAATTGTTCCATCCTTCAGGTTGTAATTTTAACATAAAAATCATTTTGTGATAAATTATGTAGCAAATAGTTACATATGAATTATTAACACAAAGATTATTGGCCCTCCTAACTATATTTTAGAATTTGTAATCCTCCAGTTTTTAAATTCAAGTAGAATTACTTACTAAGGAATAATACTAAGTTTTTTGTTTTTTTTTACCCACTAGCCTAGGTTCAGTTTGATATAAGCCCTCACTACCAGTGAAATAATTTCAAGAGTTTTAAGAAATCAATACATTTAGTTAATTAGATATATGATCTATTTTAGAAAATGTGTATATTCTAGTATGCATGTATGATTATATGTGGTATCATTTTTCTAATAAAAATATCAGGACAACTGGGAAGGAAGGTATAGTCAGAATCTCTGAAATATTAGCCTTTTAGAAGCATTTCTTTGGTTAATTGACCATTAGCAGAATTTTTAGAATATTCTGTCTTATTTCCAGAAATATCTCTGGCTAATAGACTATAATAGACAGTAGAAGTATAAAAACAGATAAGATGAAGCTATTTTAAAAAGCAGACAGAATTAGAAATCTATTTTTGTACTAGATTTCAAAAGATATTTGAATTTTAAACTTTATCTGCTTTCATGAATAGGATTTTTAATCTCCCAGACTAGTATGTGGTTTGAAGATGGCAAACATTTCAGGAAATTTCAGAATACCTCAGGAAGCAATGCACCGTTTACACCAATCCTTACCAAGGTTTTCCACTATTTTAAAATTTGAGGTTGGAAGCTTTTGCCTAACTAAACTTTAAAATTACATATGTACACACTGCATACATATACATGGAGAAAGCATAAACTTTACTCACAGGCAAACTGAAGTATGGCTTCTCTACTAAGAATACTTCCAAAAGTGTTGGCTGCTAAACACTGATAATGACCAGAATCCTTTGCTTCACTGGGATTGCTTATAATGAAAGTCCCGTCTATCAAACTGTAGCGATAATCACTTTCCAAATCTATTTCTGTTCCATTTCGAAGCCATCTTAGGGAAAATCAAAAGACAAATATGTAAAAATGACTTGAGACATAATACTCCCTGGGAGTGTCAGAATTTCATTAAAGGAAAAAATTTAAGACTTAAGAACAATAATTAATAGAATTTCTACCTGTAATTGGGAACTGGGTTGCCACGAACTTCACAATTCAGTGCTACTTTCTTTTCATCAGAATCAGTTGGGAAAATTATATCATCTGGTTCTTGCACAAACACTGGCCCGTAGTCCACACTTTCTGTAAGGACCAAAAAAGACACACTTTAAAATTTCTTGAAATATCAAGATTTTTTTTCTGACTTATATTTGCATTCAAAATTCTTGCTTTTTACTTGTACACAACAGTCATATTACCAAAAGAAAGATATAACTATCAAATTGCATTATTTTAGTAAACTGCAGAGACCTAACTAGAATTTTTTTATAATTGACTAAGACTTTTAAAAAATATGATTGGAAAATAAACATTTCAAGCATTGGTTTTGTACTTTTAAAAATATATGTCTGTATTCATCTAAAGCAGAATGTTATCATCTAAATAATAGTAAACAAAAACATTATTTAAAAAAGCCCTAAAAGTTTGTAAAACTCTTAGAATGTTAAAAATAATACACAATACAATAAAGAAAAAAATCAAATTAATATTGTGTTACTAGTTGGATATTATACATATGAAAACATTGGTCCTCCTGCTTTCTTCGCATATTCCTTTCTTTATTCATTCCATCAAGCATTACTTACTGCTAATAATGCTGGAGGTTAGGGGAAAATATTATGTAATACAAATAAATACATTCTTATGGAATGAGACATGTCCTCAAGAAATTAAAATAACTGAATAAAAATGTCAAAACTGTGTACAGTTAAATGTTCACCAGTAGGTAAGCAAAGTAAAGGGAGATCACATGAGAAAAGGGATAAAAAAGAGGGCAAAATGGAAGAGCACTTAAAGTAATTAAGTGCTTACTATATGCCAGATTCTAGAGTCTATCTAATTTAATTAGTTAAAACTCAGAGAAATTCTATGACAAAGGTAATTTTAAACTAATGAAAATTTCATGGAAAAGTAGAAATAAAAATGGGCCCCAAATGTCACCTTGGACTTAAGGATAATTCTGCTAGAGATAAATAATAAATGATGAGTAAATGTGCTATGGGGAGTGTAAGTCATGTTAGCCTGCATAGTGTAAGACTTTACAGAATTATATGCATACCTAGGATCTATAGCATCCTGAATCGTGAACTTAGAAAAAAATAAAATTTCTTGCTTTATTTTTATTAATCATGAATTTAATTACGTAATAACCTTAGATCAAGATTCGCAACCTTGGCATAAGTGACATTTTGAGATATTCTGTGTTGTAAGGGCTGTCCTGTGCATTGTAAGCTATTTAACCATCAACCCTGACCTCTGTTCACTACATTCCAGTAGCACACCTCCCCAAAAAGTGATGATCAAAAATGTCTCCAGACATTGTTCAATGTTCCCTAGGGTCAAAATTGTGTTTATTTAAAACCACAGCCTCAGCACAATAAAGAAGGATGGGTTTAGAAAAGACATATTTCCAATGTCTATACCAAACAGTTGGACGTTTACATCCTCCTTGGTTAACAACACACAAAATAAACATATTAGGAAAGATATTTTTGAGCAAATGAATGTCCTCCTAGGAAACTTGAGCTTTAAAAAATTATATTGAAAAAGATGTGTACTTTCTTCATACTTAAAATATGGGTAAATTGATTTGCTTTCTTTAAATGAATTATATGTTCATTCTTTTGAGGCAAAAAATAATAAAAAGTGTTCATGGTATTCTAAACATTCATCCAATAAAAACTGAGCACTCACAATGGGTAGGCACTAAAAAGTATTTTCTTTGAGTCCTAGGTAACCTAGCTTGAAGTTATCTTTTTCTTATGCTACAACCAACAATATTACATGAAAATAACTGATGTGAGTTTCTCTACACCAGATTTTACTACTGTCACTTAAAACTTTTATTTTCAAAAAAGCAAAATATATAAGTGATTGGATAAATAATGAGAGGAAATTATTGTCAAAATATGGTATTTGCAGCATCATAATGAATTCATAAAAATTCGGAAAAGCACATGAAACCTCATCAAACTCTCAAATAGAATTAAATTGCACAATCAAATTTTTAACAAAATCCCTTCTAATCTTTCCACATTAAGATATGATTACTCAAATAAATATGATGTATGCCTCTGATGTATAAAATTAACAGATAATTAATATATTTTATATATTTATATATTACAAAACACATGAGCTTTGGAGTCAAACTTGGGTTTAAATTACAGTACCATCATTTTCTAGCCTTCAGACAAGTACTTTAATCTTTTGCTGCGTGATTTATTAATTAGAAAATAATGTCTCCTTAAAGTATTCTTATGAAGATCAATTGACATTAACATTTGTAAATATGTAGTATATCATAAGTATTCAATAAATTACAATAAATAATAGTAACTTTTCCTTGTGGTATAATACTACATACTAGACATTATACTGAATAATTTATATTAAAATATCACTTAACACAACAACCATGTGACCAAAACTAATTCCCTCATTTCATAGATGACAAAACTGAGGCTGAAACCAATTCACTAAATTTATATAGGAAATAAATTACAAACTTCTAATACAAATCCAAGGCTCTTGGTATCTAGAACCTGATTATCATGACCACTACTATTAGTATTACTTATAATAACAATTATTATATTTACAAAGCATTTTCATGTATATTATTATTTAATTCTCTGAGCTGAGCATTATAATTATTTCTAATTCCAAGATGAAAGCTCTGAGGTTCTGAGAGACTTCTGCAAAATCAGCCACACACGTTTTGAAATGACTGTTGCATATTTATAGGCAATCCACAAGTTGATTTTAACTAAGGTTCTTGTGTTCCAAACCTTATGTTGTGAAAATTGTCAAAACAGGCAAGAGAAAAAAGGTTGTCAGTCTGGGGAAAGCCAGAGGGGCATGATTTGCTAAATTACAGACTGAAAAACAAGGGCCTAGTCTGAACACCATTTATTCTATTATGATTTGCCCATACTCTTCCATACCTCTTCACTGTTCAATGTCACTTCCAAAAGAATCTCAGTGCGCACTTACTCACCCTCTTTCTTTTTCTCTTGATCTTCTCTTAGAAATAAAGTTCATTTTAAGGGGTGGAAGAGCAAATGTCTATGTAGCAATAGATCTTCAAACCGTTAACTAAAATGTGGAAGGTAGACATGTGAGAAAGGTAATGACTGAATTTCTCTGGATAGCTTTCTCTTAGGTTTGTATCAGAACAACAAGGTATGCTGTGGAATCATCTAAATTATTTGAGCAAAATGGTCTTGGCTGTGGAGGCAAGCCAGGGGAAGTAATTATAAAGAGTGACATAAATTGGAGATGTTTAATAAATTATACTTGTTAATCTAAAATCGAGTATACACACACACACACACACACACACACACACAAGGTGTGACAAGTTCACGAACTTGTTGCAACAATGTTGCTAACCTTTTTTTGATATCAGAGGGATTATTCCTTATGAATTTATACCAAATGGACAAACAGTTAACCAAGTTTACTATTTACTAAATACTATATGTATAAATTCTTTGTCCTTTTGCCCTTTTGCTATTCATGAGCCTTATCAGCAACCCCATCCATTCTGGTCTCAGCAAGCACAGAAAAACAATATATAATTGAGAAAAAAGTGCTCTACATCCTTATTTAGTGGTTCCCAAATTCTTTTAATAGCAAATATCTTATAAAAATATTCTCCATTTATAAAAATTAATAAATATTCTAACATACCTGTATACAATTTTTTTTAACTTAATAAAAGGACAAGTAAAAGAGAAGTAATATAAAATAGTATTTAACTCAATATAAATTCTCAGGAATAATTATAATAAAAGACATAAAGTGGTAATCAAAGTTTGTTTTTGTTCCTAAAATCTCCATGGGTGTAGCAGCTGCAAATGCAAACTTATCCAAATGTGGTATTTTCCACTGAAATATCATGCATGCTATTGGTGTTAGGTGGTGTAATTTTCTAAATGGCCACCAACTCCTGGTAAAGTTCTTAACAAAATTAAATATAATCTTGCTGTAATTGACACAATTTCTTCATTGGCATTACTATTATATGTCAAAAATACAGAGTTGGATTTAGTCTCAAAAAATTATAAAGGGAATTTTCAACTTATATGAATGTCTGGCAGGACATTTAAGAGTCCTGTGCATTATAATTACAGATCATTTATCATTCCTAGTCTCCACTCTCTAAATTAAAGTAGTGCATCATAGAATCACTGAATCAATTAAAATTGTTCCACAAATTTTGGGAACACCTCTGATGGGAAGGTGCCACACCTTAGAATCCGAATAGAGCAATAAATAAGAAACAACGACTGCCTAAAGTTAGCATGGTGTTGGCAGTAGTCTTCTATGATGCCTGAACAGCAAGATAAAGCTCTACCATGAAATAATGACTCTGGGGCCCATCTGCCTTTCTCCCAGTGAAGCTTTTTTTGAAGCACTGATATGTGATTTGATTTATGGAGACAATGATTTCCCTTGTAGAGTCCTGTCCTGGGATCAAGCTGATATCTTGCCATCTCTAACCCCTTTGTAAATGACTGCTGCTTATTTATAGGCTACCCCGATACTAATTTTCTTCCTGCCAAGATGTTTTAACTATCACCTAATCTGAGATTCCTACAGCAAGGTTCTCTTGGGAAGCCTTACTTCTTGGTGTTGGATCATTGTTTTCAATTGCTTCCTGGATCATGTCTCCATAGATTCTAAACTGCCTTTCAGACTTAAATCCTCTTTTGAACAATTACTTCTGTGCCCATTTTTCTCAAAGATAGGGTTTAACTCCAGACCCCAACCCTCTCAACCTGCTGACTAGCTCTAATTTGTAGCCTTATCTAGCTTATTCATGTAATGTGACCTAAATATCAGTAATATAATCTAGAAGAAGTATTAGCATATTACGTCCAATACAATTACAAGAAATGGACTTTTAATGATCATTAATATATTTTATGCGTTAATTTCCAGAAAGTTTGAAATGTTTAATTAGAAATTGCGTTTTATAATGACATTCATTTACAATGTGAGAAAAACTTTTCATACCATGTGGGCATCTAAGATGAATTCTTAAAGAAAATATCCAAACCTTCGTATAACTTTAAGTCTTTAAGTTGTCTTTCAACATTCAAATTAAATTTCTTTATAAAAGTTGAACAAGTGTAAACTGTCATTGTAAAACTTTCAAGGATTACTAAGAATGAAAGCATCAGTTATTAGAAAGCATTGTGATTAATGTTTTATGGGGAGTGGCATTATGTTGCACACGATATAAATTGAGTGTTTAATAGATTTTTTGTCATTTTCTAACGTAGCTATAAAAGAGAGGTCAAATGATTCCGAGATGCTATCACTTACAAGACTGATCAAAGTGCATCAATCCTTGTTACATTCAGAAGATGATGAACCACCCATGGGGAGAACATAGCTCCCTGTAATTTTTGAATTACAAATTTTCATTTGTAATTCAAAATACACAGTTTAGTTAAAACATATTCAGGTAAATATCCCAATGGAGTGTAGAAATGCATCCTTGATTGCAAGTTCATCCAGATTTCAAATTCCTCGAGTAGATGCCCTCCTTATCTAACAGTCTTTGTTAAGCTCCTAGTAAGCTTGCACTGCTCTAGCTACTGAAAGAGGGTAAAGGGGAGTGTATGAGACAGTCTTTGCTCCAATGACATATACTTAAACTGGAGAGTTTAACATACTAACATAAAACAATACCAATAGCTCTAAAAATCAGGAATATAATAAAAGAATAAAATTGGAATGTTTCAATGAATGGTCATAAAATTGTAAGGTTTTAGAATATGGTCTCTTTTTTAAATGACAGAAACTGGAGTAATCTGACACAGAATAGTATATCATCCAAGTGAAATACATTTTTCCCCTTCCAGATGGAATTCTTATCCTCGTAAAAGATCATTTAAATTTGAAATTGTTTATCTAAAACAATTTACCAGCAAAGGGGATTTTGAGGAAATAACAGAAATTGTCAACACGTAGATCACTTTGAGTCATTGATGCCATGCCCACGTGCCAAGTCAAATCTGGAAACAAGCCACCTTAACAATGAAATTCAGCCAAAGGTACTAAGGATAAGAGGCAACAAATTTGGTAGGTTGCAGGAATCTTCAAATGTCCAAAGCCAGTGGTAGACAGACCCCAAGTGTTATGTAAATTGTGAGTTGTGTTTATCATTGAGGGAATTAAATAGATCAACATTATATGCTTTGATTTACTAAGAAATAATTCACTTTAACTGCTTCTAAAAAACAAAACAAGATAAAACAAAAAAACACACCTTTTCCCCTCTACCTTTGGTAGCATTAGTAGTTTCTAAATCTCACAAATGGGCTCCCTTAGTAAAAGTCTGAACTTGTGCAAGGAAGATAAAACATATAAATCTAACTGCCTCATCACAAATATTAACAGAAGAAGGAGATGTCCCCTACACTTATGTGTCCTCCTACTAAAACCACAACAGTGAAAAGAGATTAAGCCAAAGACCAATTTATTCTCTGTTCCTTTATAAAGGGAGGGATTATCAGCAGTGATTAATCCTTGCCTACAAAACAAAATTCAAAATCAGGACATGTGTAGCAGGTATTGGAAGTGCTCACTCCAAAAGGCTTTCAATTAACCTATTTTACCATAAGAATTTCCAAATTAAACCTTAGCAATTTTTTAAATTAAATTTATTGGGGTGACAATGGTTAGTAAAATTATATAGGTTTCAAGTGTACTATTCTATAATACATCATCTATATATCACATTGTGTGTTCACCACACAGAGTCAGTTCTCCTTCCATCACCATATATTTGACCCCCTTTACCCTCTTCTAGCACTCCCCTCCCCACTTACCCTCCGGTAACCACTAACCTATTGTCTGTGTCTATGAGTTTTTATTTCTTTGTTTGTTTATCTTGTTCCTTTGTTGCTTTTATCTTTATATCCCACATATGAGTAAAGTCACATGGTTCACTAGCAAGTTCACTAGCTATTAGGGAAATGCAAATCAAAACCACAATGACATATCACCTCAGACCTGTTAGAATGACTATCATCAACAAGACAAATAAGAAGAAGTGTTGGTGAGGCTGTGGAGAAAAAGAAACCTCATACACTGTTGGTAGGAATATAAATTTGTTCAGTCACAATGGAAAACAGTATGGAGGTTCCTCAAAAAATTAAGAATAGAATTACCATCTGACCTAGCATTCCCTCTTCTGGGTACCCAAAAAACTGAAAACATTTATCCTTAAAGATCTATGTACCCCAAAGCTCATTTCAGCATTATTTACAGTGCCCGAGACATGGAAACAACCAGTGTCCTTCAATAGATGACTAGATAAAGAAGATGTGGTGCCAAAAAAATGTGTACACATTTTAAGAAAGGAAAAAACTATATTAAAATTGTAATGCTCAATATATACCGATAACAAAAGATGAGTACAAGTCATGTTTGACTTCTGCAATTACAAGAGGTGCTCAAAGTGGTTACAGCGTCCAGACACTTCTTATAACGGCAAACTACTGCTTGAGCAACACTGACCAAAGTGTCTACCTGTATACATTTTTTTGGCACCTCTGTTATATACACAATGGAATAGTACTTCACCATAAGATGAAATACTGCTATTTGCAACAACATGGATGGATGTTGAGGTTATTATGCTAAGCAAAATAAGTCAATCAGAAAAAGTAAATTTTTAAGATCAATTAAATTACATTCTTTATATTCAAACAAGTACTTTAGAGTAATTATCAACAACGCAGTTTTTATTATTTTTTTTTTTTTAACTAAGCAATACCTCTTGGTCTGTTGCACATTTGCTCTGATACAATTTGAAGTGATCATAGTTATTACGCAAACTAACAATATGAAGTTGAAAGCAAACTAACTTTGGAGGACGTCTCAGATTCATAACTCCAATGAGCAATGTTCTCCATTCCAGGTACTGCTTTACTTCATTCCTTTATGATTCTAGCTCAGAGATTTTTATTCATTCACTGTCTCTACTTTCTAACCTCAATCAAGTGTCAATTGCTACTCTTCTACTCTTCTTGCGGCCGTCTTGTTTCACTTGTCTTGCTCTGGCTTGCTCCTGCTGTTGGAAGTCAGCTACAATGCTGGGAGCTACCATGTGGAGAGCGCCACTGAGAATGGCCTCTGGCCAACAACCCAGGAGTAAGTGAGACACACAATCCAATAACCCTCAGCACCTGGATCTGCCGACAATCATGTGAGGTGAGCTTACAAGTGGATTTGTACCCATCTGACCTTGGTATAAGACTGCAGTCCTACCTTGTGAAAAACACAGTCAGAGGACCCAGTGAAGCCACATTTGCTTTACTGACCCACAGAGAATATGAGATAATAAACACATAACATTCGTTCATTTTGTTGATGTCCTCACCATATTTCTATACTTTCTACAGAGAATTCTTCCTATGATATCATGATTTTAAGGTTTTCTTCATAAATTTCATCTATTTAAATTTTCTGTGTTATCTTGTGATCATCTCAAGATTGGTATTATTTTCTAGGCAGCCAATCCCTGTAGTCAGTCAAGATTTATTTATCTGGATCCTGATTAAGTATTCTTTGGAAGTCAGAGTCTTTTTTAACCCAATGTTGAGAGTCATGTTCTCTTATTGTTGCCATAATCTATTCTCTAGAAGCTCATTACCAGCTTTGGATCACAATGGAGGAGAAGGGATTACACTGTAAATACCAGAAAGTAGGAATCATTGTGAACCAATTTAGATTCTACTTACTAAAAGTATCATCATATTAGTCTCATATTTTTGTAAGTAATGAATTATCACACACAGTTGAGGTCATCATTTTCCCTATTCTAGTAACATTTCTATTCTCATTCTTCCTTCATCCTCAGAGGTAAGCACTCTAGTCAACTTGCTGTCTCAGATTCATGGTTTTAAAAATGTACCACACATATGTGTCCATAAGTAGTATATATTATTTTCTTTACATAAATGGTGCCATGTTATATATTATATAATATGCTATAATTTTCCTTATATTTTGAGGTATATCCACTTTGTTTCATAAAGATATAGTCTATTCACTTTAACTGTTTTAAGTTCTCAATGAATGAAAAAGTAGAATTTATATATTCATTACCCTTCTGATGGACATTTGTTTCTGATTTTTTGCCCTTAAACATGTTTCACGGAACATACTTTCATATTTCCTTGTGTATGTTTATGAGAGTTTCTCCAGGTTGTATATACAGATGTGGAATTGCTTTCCCAAATTGCTCTGCAAAACTGGATTTTACATCTCTGAGAAAATTTTTAGCTCTACCTGGGGTATTTCTGGGCTTAACTCTGAGTAGGCGTGGGATAACTTTCTATTCAGGCTCTGTTAGCTTTCTCATTTTTCACAAGAGCATATCAATCCCAGCTTTACTCTCTATTAAGACTAAATGGAATTACCTGACAAATGCCATATGTCAGGCTCTTGTCAGAGAGAACAAACTCAAAATCACACCTAGCCAAGATATATCAAATGCTCAGATGAGAAAGCAATAGTTATGGATGATTAGTTGAAAAAATCCTCAGACTACCCATTCTTCCTGATACTCTAACTATGGATTAAACCAGAGCAACAGAGGACTTCAATTATACCAAACTAGTTCCAAACCAAGAGCTTTGCTACTCAAAATATGGTTTATAGGCCAATAGCATCACCATCACTTGGGATTTTTGCCCCCCATACTGTATTTTATATCCCTGTGACTACCGTGTTTCCCCAAAAATAAGACCTAGCCAGACCATCAGCTCTAATGCATATTTTGGAGAAAAAATAAGACCCGGTCTTAAGACCGGGTATAATATAATATAATAAATATAATATAATATAACATAATATACTATAATATAATATAAGACTGGGTCTTATATTAATTTTTGCTCCAAAAGACGCATTAGACTGGCTAGGTCTTATTTTTTGGGGAAACATGGTATATTGTGACTATTAATTTGTACTTTTTAATCACTTTACCTTCTGCCCCATCCCATCTAGGAACCATTTCGTTCCCCCCCTATATCTCTGAGTCTATTTCTGTTTTCTTTGTCCGTTTTATTTGTTCTAGTCTTTAGATTCCACATATAAGTGAAATCATATAGTATTTGTCTTTCTATGTCTGACTTATTTCACTTAACATAATACCCTCTAGGTCCATCCATGTTGTTGCAAATGGTAAGGTTTCATTCTTTTTTATTGCTGAGTAATATTCCGTTGTACCACGCAGTTTCTTTATCTAATCGTCTATCGATTGGCATTTTGGTTGCAAATTTTTTATGAATGCACATTATCTGACTCTAATCCTGATCTATTGATAAGGGGTTCTATTTAAATGAGATTCTCAAGTGATTGTATGTGTATTAAAATCAAAGAGCACAGTTTTAGGTAATTACTTCTCCTTTTGTTATTGATGCTTAGGTTTTAACTACCTTTACTAAAGCAGATGAAACTCATTAAGTACACAATAAGAACAATGTTCAGGTCACTGGCTTTTACATCAAATGATAAACTCTTAATACGGACCTTCCAGAAAAATGTGTCTGATTTTAATGTCAGCAATAGCTATGCTTCTACTCAATAACTATTTCATTTTAATACTTAAAACTCTTAGAAATATGTAACTGACCAGATTTTGTTTTTTTCTTGACTGCTAGTTACCCAAAATGGGACTAGCCTATAGCAGGTATGGTAGACACTTTGAGTTAGTCTCAAGTCTAGCTCCATTTTATGTCCCAGTATTTATTGTTTTCATCATTTTCATGTGTTTTAATTTATATTTTCCAGATGTATTTTATTTATCATTGTGAGCTATCTTAACTTACATTTGGAATAAGAGAACAAAGGAGTAGAAGCAGCTTATATCAAATACAAGATATCTCTTAGTTCTGATCACTTAATAGTCATGCATCACTTAGTATTGGGGATATGTTCTAAGAAACGTGTCCTTAGGCAACTGAATCATTGTGCACACTTCACAGAGTGCACTTGCATAAACCTAGATGGTATAACGTATACATACCTAGGTTATATGGTCTAGTCTATTGCTCATAGGCTATAAATTGCACAGCACGTTATTGTACTGAATACTGTGGGCAATTGTATAGGCACTTACCACGCTTACCATGAATAATCTTGCAGGACTGGAAGTTGGTCTGTGAGTCGGTGAGTGAGTAGTGAGTGAATTTGAAGACCTAGGACATTACTATATACTACTGCAGACTTTAAAAACACTGTCCCACAAATTCTCCCTCTGTTTCCTTCCAACAGGATTAAAAATAGAACATCAAAACTGTCAATGCTGCTCCATGCATAGGGATGTGGCCTGGATTGATTGGAAATATCTAGGAGAAACAGGCTAGGTAAGGCATACATTATCATAATAATGACTGTCAGGAGGGAGTGAAAGGTGGCTGGAATATCAGTAGAAATAAGAAACCAAGATGGTGAGATTAAGGGAATTGTCATGGTTATGTGGTTTTGACTATTGCATATTGGAGTCCTGGTCAGATGAAGAAACTTTGTGGTATTTGTTTTAAAAAGGGGTGGAGAGTCTTTAATATTGAGAGAGGGTAGAACTGAGGATTCAATATTCTGACTTTGGAATTTTGTTTTTGGTTCCATTGACCATATCTGGCACAAAGGGTTCCCTCTGGCACTGAAATGATGGAATAAATAAAGCTTATCTCTGCTTTACATCATTACAACCTGAAAATATTTCCAAAGTATAGGGACAGGCTGGTTCCACACTACAAAAGAAAGCTTTTACTTTGTGGCGGTGGCACTTAAAATTTGTTACGGTAGCTCCTGTGGACCTGCGTCTTTGTACAGGATCTTAGGTCCTCAACAAAGAATTCACAGCAATATATTCTGAAGACCATTCAGCTAGATCTGGGAGGGCTGTAGCGTCCTTTGAATATGTGGTACTGGGGAAAGATTGTGTTAAAACAGGTCAGTAGCTGACGGATCGAGACGTAATCTGTGCACTCAAAATTGAGTTGCTATGTGAGAGGGAATCTATGTCAAGCTTCTCAGATATTGCTCCTGTCAGAAAAAAAAATCCCTCCTGAACCACATGCATTTCCACTCCTTATAAGTTCAGCTCCATGAAAATCTTATGAGACCACTGTCATATATGTGGTCCATCGTTGACCAGAAATATCATTAGGCAGTGCATGACTGTACATTCCAGTTTGGTATCATCCCATAAAATAATGATGCTTGAAAAACAAATATTCCAAAACATCGCTGCTTAATGAGTATCATATTGAAGTCAATGTAATGAGATTTTTTTAAAGACTATTTTTTTTTAACAGTTTTAGGGTTACAACAAAATTGAGAGGAGGGTAGAAATTTCTTATATTCCTCCCACCCCCAAACATGCACACCCCCTTCATTAACAACATCACTCACTGGAATAGCACTTTTTTTTTTTAACCAAAGATGAACATCTATTGACACACCATAGTCACCCAAACTCCACAGTTGATGTTAGGATTCACTCTTGGTTTTGTATATTCTATTGGTTTAGACATGTCTATTGACATACTTATCGTTACGATAGCATTCAGAGTATTTTCACAGCCCTCAAAGTTATCTGTGCTCTACCTGTTCACCTCTACCCGAACCTCCCATCCCTTGCAACTCTTATCCTTTTACTGTCTCCATAGTTTCTCTTTTCCAGGATGTCAAATAGTTAAAATTATACAGTATATAGCCTTCTAAGATTTACTTCTTTCACTTAGTAATATGCGTTTGAGCATCTTTCATGCCTTTTCATGGTTTAATAGCTCATTTTTTTTTAAGCACTGAATAGTATCCCATTGTCTGGATGTACCATAGTATTCATCCACTGACCTACCCCAGGACATCTTGGTTGCTTCCAAGATTTGCCAATGATGAATAAAGCTGCTATAAACATCCATGTGCAGGTTTTTATATAGATGTGAGTTTTCAACTCCTTTGGATAAATACCAAGGACCATAATTGCTTGCTTATAGGAACAGTTATGTTTAGCTTTGTAAGAAACCGCCAAACTATCTTCCAAAGTATTTGTACACTTTTGCATTCCCACCAGCAATGCATGAGTGTTCCTGTTGTTCTACAACCTCACTACCATTTAATGTTTTCAGTGTTCTGGATTTTAGTCCTTCTAATAGGTGTATAGTGGTATCTCATTGTTGTGTTAATTTGCATTTCCCTGATGACAGATGATGTGATCCATCTTTTCATATAATTATTTGCCATCTGTGTATTTTCTTTGGTGAGGCATCTGTTAAGGTCTTTGGCCAATTTTTTAATCAGGTTGTTTGTTTTCTGATATTGTGTTTTAAGAGTTGGTTGTGTATTTTAAATAACAGTTATTTATCACATATGCCTTTTAAGAATATTTTCTCCCAGTCTGTAATTTTTCTTCTAATTCTCTTGATATTGTCTTTCACAGAACATTATGGGAATTAAAAAAAAAAAAAAACCCACACAAAAAAAACAACTTGTATTAAGTATAAGTATTTTGAAAAATACAACATTGTTAAGGAGCTATCACTATGCATACATAAAATTTAAGTGCCAACACTAGGAGATGATTCTCCACATGGGGACAACTGGCGTAATCATGTGGCATCGGTTTACTTGTATTTGGCACCACAACCTAATTTGACACTTCTAGAATCTTTGCAGTAGTTTACTTTTTGCAAAATGTTTCTTTGGATGTTTAGTTCATCATCAATCATAATTGAAATGTAGCCCACAGTATTGTCCTTAAAATCAGTAGATATGTGAATGAAAATTGACTCAACTATTGCTAAAAAAAAGAAACAACAGGCTAAAATTTAATCACTCTTGCATCACCAAACCAAAAGTTAATAACTAACCGAATTGAAGTTTCAGCCTGTTCCAGGAGAGGCATTTAAAAACTGGACTGCTTCTGGGATCAGACTAGGTCCGATTTGAGCTGGACTGAGTCCAACCTTCAAGTGGATATTAAGAAATGGGACCCTTTATATCCAAAGAATTGAGTGTGCCACCTTTTGGCACACCTGCTTTTTTTATGATTAAGAACTATGGTCCCAGAAGTGGCAGATATTTGCAAAGGAGGGAAATCGTGCTTGAGACAACCTAGAGTGGCAATGGCCCTTGTGAGGAGCATTCTGGTTAGACAAAATGATTTAAAAATGCACTTGAAAGGAAGGGGTCCCAAGTCAAGCAAATAGAATGAGATAGTTATTTTAACTGTCATGAAGAAACTTACAAAATGTTTCAAAATTCCCAAGTAGTTTCATTGAAAGACTTTTTGCAAAAGGCTAATGAAAAATTAAAGAGATAAAAGGTAGCTAAAACTGCAACTGCACATGAACTTCATTTCTTTAGCATGCATTTTGCTTTCATCTGAGCTCGCTCTGTCTAGCCTGACAGAACTATGACTCCCTTGTGTTCTTTCCCCAGAGCCTCCTACCTGTACATATACTGTATGTCCTCTCCTTTTAATTATTAAGCCCTTAGGACATTAGGTCCTGGTCAGTGTTATACTCATTTTAGAATAAAGCTTCAGGTCTATCAACCATGACTAGAATATAATAACTAAACCTCAAACCAGAATAAGGTTTTAATAAAACAAAGATAACACCCTGCTTTCAGTTATGTTTCAGCTCCAGATTCATGAAAGTGGACCAGCTCCATGCACTGTATCCCCTGGAAATCAGACCTAAGAACATCATGACTGACCCCAGGACCTGAAGTCATGATCAGCTGCTCACTGCCTTAGCCCCGACCAATCAGTAGAGCCTCCAGCCCCAGCTCCCATAGCAACCATGATGAATGATTTTTTCCCCTTATGTAATGTAGCCACGGGAGGCCATCAGGGAGCCAGGTTTTTGAGAGCAATAGCTTGGCACCAACTCCTTAAATAAACCTTTACTTTCTTTGCTGCAAACTTCTGTTAGTATCTTATTTGACTTGAGTGCACTCAGGCAAGCAGACCCTTTTATGTCAAACTATAAGACTGACATAACTCCTACTATTTCCCTCTATCCTCCTTTATTTGAGTACTCATTCTAGTAATCGTCTGTCTAAACTGTCTTCTCATTCTGAAAAGACGACTGAATAATTACCTATTTAAAATACAACCACCTATGGTTACATGTGATACCTCTCAGGTATCATTCACGCCGAAGTCAACAGCCAGTCTAAGGGCCACAGTAAAGAATTTCTGAAACCCATGGAGGATCCTTAAACTTTTTTTTTTTTGTAAATGGATTGCCTCCTGAGCCCAGTGAGAAGGGAAAATAAAATTTCATGTTGTCCATTCCTTTCCAACTCCAGACCAATTGGTCATTGATCGTTTCTCTCTCAGGGATAGCTATTTTTGACTTCTTTCTTGTCTTGTTTTACATTCTAAAACCTTGGCTTGGCTTTCTGCCTGCCTGGGACATACAGACTGTTGGTTCTTTCTTTTGACTATCTTTGGGAACGACTCTGGATTTGGGGAAGGTAGTAACCTTTGCACTCTCTTGGGTCCATGGAGTTGTTTAACACTGTCAGCAATATTGACTGTTTGTACCAGGTGAAACCTGCAAAGATATTTGAAAGGTTTAATAACTTTTTGATCAGAAATTTGGCCAAAATTGGAAGCTGACATTCAGAGACCATAAGGACTTTTTTTAGGTCTTCTCTCCTAAGATAAATGTTTCCCGAGGGAAAGAAACATTCTGAAAACAGGATGAATATGTCAGTTCTTCCGTACCATTTAGAAAGCAACCTAACTTTTTGAGGTACTAAAAACAGCAGATCTTGTTTTACAAATCTAGTCCTTACAGAACCAGAGATATGGCTCCAGAAATAATTCAAAGGCCATGAATTTTTTTGCCATTCCAAAAACCTCCCCTATTCATCTCAAAAGGCTTGTAAATATAGACCTTAGGGGAAAAAAAAGACCTTCTAGAAGGAGCTTGCATTTCTTTCTCTGTGTGTATGGGAAGTAAATACCTGGTCTTCTCCAGCAACTGTTATCTATGCCATATTTTTAAAATGCAAATTTCAAGAAGGTAATTCTCATTAAAAAAAAAAAAGGAAAAAGGAGGAAAGGTCATTTTGAACTTGACTTGTCAAGGACAAGTACAACTCTTAAGTGTTTTCTTCACAAATATTAGTAAAAGCTTTAGTGATCTGAGCAGATAAATTTAACTTATTCCAACTGCCAAAACCAAAATTATATCCACCTGTTCTTGTATAGTGAATTTTGCATTACCTTACCTGTCTCATGACAAAGAGGTCTGCTTGCATCTGTCTATGGGCGCCTTTATATGTATGTTGTAAATGTGTCGCATTTTTCTACCTCTGGATGGCATTTCCAAAGAGCTCTGTTTAATTGGGTTGAAGATTAAGTGATTATAAAGATTAGGCATTCTAAACTCTCAGAAAGATAGAGACAAACCTAAATATTTTTTCAAGTTCATTTGATCTAAGATAATAAACTATTTAAAGAATAGTTTAAATTTAAAGCTAGTTTAAATTTGTTAATTTAATTAAAATAGACATGTAGGCAGAAGGTAGGCATGAGCCACAGGAAGGGTGGGCAACAATGTAACCTGCTCTTTGTACACCTATGTCCACTCCCCATGGACTAATTTTGTGGTTAGAACATCCTGATAAGAGGAAAGTGAAATCCAACCAGAATTATCTGGTTTCTGACACCTGCACAGAATGTTAAAACTTGCCCTTGGCCTAACCTTAGCCTCATTATAATAGAGTTACAATAAATTAGCATTATTAAATACCCCCTCCATGGGTTTTTCTTTGTGCATTAAGGGTAAAGGCATGCGCAGAAAGGAATGGGTTATATAACTTACACATATCAATCAAATGACTCATGTCTGCTCATCACAGACAGAGCTGCCCCAGAGTCAGCAATATAAAACTCAAGTCCCAAATATTTTGAGGCCATTGTCTCTCTTGACTTGGCCAGTTCTTCCCTTAGAACATATCCTAATAAACTTTTCTTACTCTATATCTTCATGTTTGCTGATCTGTAATTCTTTATCGCATTGGCAAAAGGACCAAGCAGTTACCCCAGTAACAGACATGTCTTTAGAATTATCAACATTAATTATAATGCTGATAACTTTATCCTACCTGGGTTTACTAGTCAAATAAGTTCATATGATCTCTGTTACAAAATTTGTAATTAAGAAATTTGTTAACACATATGCGTGTATTAACAACGTGGTATGATGGAATTTTTGTAAGTCATTTAAACATAATTAAAAGTGAGTAAAATAAATATATATAAGTATGATACGAAGTTTTTAGGTGAACCTTTCAAATAAGTTTCCCAAATCTTTTCAGTAACCTGAAGCCTTAAAGTTTTGCTAAGTTAAATTACATGGTGGAAATTTGTTAGATACCTAGGTCATTTCCAAATGAAAAAAAAAAAAAAAGACTGAAACATTAATTATTGAACATAAGTTTTACTACATTAGGCTTCCTGTTGCAGTAAAACTAAAGATAAAATTGGGTCTATTAGTAAATATGTCTTACACCATGCTGAGAAATTTACTTTGAGAAAACACATGTTTCCAAAATTAACAAAAAAAAGTATTTATAAATTTGCCAAGCCACAAATAGCTAATATGAATGACAGTTCATAAATGTTTACTATCTTAGCTTTTATCATAATTGAGGTTTTTAAAGGTTAAAAATTCTAATATGTGTAACTGGCACTAACTGAAATAATAAGGAGGGTGACTGTGCAAGGACAGTAGGATGAGTTTTTGGCTAAGAAATTGATGAGACAAGTAGAGTTAACAGGAGTGAGCTTGCCATCTGGTAGGATGGGACAGGCAAAGAGTTAACAGGAGCAAACTTGTGAGCTAACAGGAATGAGCTAAATATTAACTGCTTGGCTCTGACTCCCCTGGCCAGCACAGCACCTGCAGGCTGACAAGCACCTTACATCCATCATAGGTAGGAAACAGAACAGTTCCCAATCGCAATAGCAAAACCCCTGCAAGCTAACATCCATCATAGATGGGAACAGGACAGTTCTCAGGAGAACACAATTGTAATGGCAACACTCCTGCAAGCAGACAAGCACCCTACATCCTGCAGCACGCCTTCTCATCGGCACAGGTGTCCTCCATCAGACTCTGCCGTGGCTAAACTCCTGCCAGTATCTCTCTCTTACCCCTCTGTCTCCACAGCTCTTTCTCTCTCAGACTGCTCTGTCAAGACTTCTGCCAGTTTCAAACAGAACTCTCTCTCTCCCCTTTTGACTTTCCATAAATCTTTTCTCTGGATACTCTTGTGGAGTCTCGTAAATTCTTTTACATTCTGAGAACGACCGGGGGTTAATTCTACGCCAACACAGAAATGGCATGAAAATACATTCTTATTAAAGAAAATGAGAATAATTTTATCTAAACTAGAACTTCTGGCTATGAAGAACAAACTAAATGTATACAAAAAGTGGAAGAGAGAGAAAGATAAAGAGAGAATTTTACCTTGTGTAATTAAGCTGGCTAAAAATTGAAAGCTAAGTGTTTTAAAAATTAAACTTCAATATCAATGGTGTTGTGAGGGTTTGGAATGAGCCACCCCAAGGTGAGCCGCAGTAGCATGTAGATTATTTTGAGGTAAAGGCAATTTGATCTTCAGGCTCAAGAGAAACTACTGCCCCTCCCTTTAACTACCTAGAAGAATTTGAATTGGGGGCCTTGCCCATTTTAAGAGATTATCAGCAATAACGTCTTTATGACTCACCTATGTGGCAGGGTGAAGTTAAACATTTGCTCTTATCATCCTTCAATGACCATTTGAAGCCCCCACGCATGCGTATTACCTCATCCCTAGCTCAAAATGCCTTCCTTTCCTAGATCTCCCTTTCTGTCTCTGAAACTCGTATGCATGTGGGGTCTCTGACTCTCTCATGTATTCAGGGTTCCCACACATACGTATGTATTAAATTTGGTTATTTTTCTCTTGCTAATCTGTCTCATGTCTATTTGATTATTAGACCAGACAGAAGAACCTTGAGGGTAAAGTGGGTCCCTCCTCTACAGTGTACTTATGTAAAACCAAAACTGAATTTTCTTTCATCTGCTGAAAGTATTTTCTTCTCAAGCAATCTGTTAAGAAAGCAAAGATTCTATGTTTTATCAAAATAATTTTTTGCTTTATGTTGGCTTAATCAGGTCTTTGATTACTTAAGAAAACTGAATCTTCTCAATAGGAATAGCTAACCTTCTGTATTTGTCTTTTTAATCTTTTAATGTCACTTTGGTCAAATAATTAAGTATTGCTTCATAATAACCTGTGATCTTATTAAGCCAAGTGTTTTAGAATCTTGTGATACTTTTGAACAACATCTCAAGAATCAAATTCTAAATAAAGTCTTTTTAGACCCCAAACTAACTTTGACATTTTTTCAGAGGGATCTGGGAAAATATCAAAGGATTTGTCTTTCTAATTATAAAAAGGGTGATGTTGAACTAATTAGGCTTATTTGATATGTTAAATTACGTGGGAAGCATGGTCAAATAAGAAATAATATTAAGCTTTCTTTATGTTGTATCTGTATATGTTAACAGAGTTTCAAAAATTCCGTAAAGTCCCTGAAAGTCTAATGTACCCTAGCTTAAGATGTGGTCCGACAGCAAGATTGAGGCTCACACTGAGCGCTAAACCCGAGTATTAGGGAAATGCCCGAGTTAACTTTCATGCAAAGGCAGAAACAACAAAATCTATAAAGGTGTTGCCATATATGGATGAAATTCATTCTGTTGCTGCAAAAAATGACCCCTCGTTGCCAGACTTTTGACCTCCTGATGTCCTTGTAACATGGCAACAGTCTGCTCCTGAATGAGAGAAATTAAGGTGGGTAAACAATGGCTGTATATTAAACAAATAGTCAGGGCTATGAGAAACCCAAGATAGCCGGTTGGTTTTTCCAAGTTCCCTGGCAAACTCTATTTCTTTGTGGATGGGGGTCAGGGGGTGGGTCGGTGGAGGGGAGGTTGCATTCTTTTACCCACCATTTAAGAAAAATGCATTTCAGAGAAATGTCCTCAGAGGCCTTGCTCGAACCTCCTTCCTCTGAACCCTTTGAGCACCTGTAGCTGGACTTCATTCCACTGCCACTTAATATGGGTTATCAATATGTTCTTGTTGTAGTAGTATATAGTATGTATCTTTTCCAGATGGGTTGAAGCCTTCTCCTGCTGCAAGGCTGATATTTCCATAATGGCAGAGAAACAGTTAAAAAATGTGTTTTCACTCCACATGAGGTAATCACTGGTAGAAAAATATCTGTTGGTGTATAATCTTCCACTGATCCCTTGTTGTCTCATGCTAGTATGACCAGCTACTAAGTCTTTAATGTCTTATACTCAAGCCTATTATTAACAGAGTAAGGAAGATTTTCCAGACCCCCACTCAAGGGGTACTGTTGGTTACAGTCTAAAGCCTGGTGAATGTGTATTCTGGAAGCATCATCAGAGAACAGCCCTACTGAGAGGGATCTTAGCAAGTACTCATGACCACTGACATAGCCTTAATACTAGAAGACATTGAGCCTTGGATACACATCTCATAGTTCAAAAGAAGGCTGTGCCTGACATCTGATTCTCTATAAACACTGGAGACCTTCAAATTAAATTGACTAGGAGAAGTAATAGACATTGATGTAGACTGCCTCCAACCAAGATGCAGGATCAAGACTTCCTTCTTTCACTGAACGTGAAAGCCCTTCTTCTTTTCTTTCTTTCTTTTATTCTGGCATTGGCCTGTGTCATGCAGGGTGTCAGGCAGGGTCTCAGCTCCTGGTCCCCACATAAGAATGCAGGACATGGTGAGGCCAAAAAGGAACACCCATGGAGCCATACATAGGGGAGTCATACTGCTATAGTCTCGCTGGCGGCTGGGTTGGAGACACAGGAAGCAGAAGCCACACTATCCGCAACCTGCCATCCACTTCTCTGCCAACTAACCAACCCCACTTGTTAACTGCAATCTGCACTTGCCAGCCACCATCTTCTTGCTAGCCCCCATTTTCTGCTAGCGTAGCCATGGCAGTTATATTAGTGGCCAATGTCTCACTGGTTACAGCTGACGGCCAACTAGCTACAGCTGATGGCCATCCAATCACAGTTGATGGCTATTTACCACCTGAGCCAGCACCTTTCCACGTGAGGCCGAGAGCCTGGAAACTGCACTCCTGGTTCTGTCCTCACAGCCTGAAAAGATAATGCCATCATCCATATCTTCCAGGCCATTGCTAAGGGGGTAACCCCTGGAATTTAGAAGTTTTTTTTTTTATTTCAGGCTATGAGAAAACCTAACTGACCCCTGGATTGAATGGGCAATTGTGCCTGACTGGATTTATACTTGTCTGTCATAGTTATCTTTCTCCTTGGGCCTATAAATGCCTAGATTGCTGGTGAACAGCTGGGCAATGCTTCTTAGAGTGTCCCCCTAACTGTTCTAGAAAGGACCTATGAAGAGTCTTTTCATGAATCAGGGTTTGCTAACTTTGGCAGGGCCCTCCTTCCCTGGTTAGCAGTAAATAGTAATAATCTTTCCTTAACTCTTGGAGACATTGAAAAGCTCTGGATTATCTTTTATTTGAGCAAGGAGGTATCTATGCTGTAGTGAACATCACCTGCTGTTCCTAGATCAACACTTGTGGTGAAGTTGAAACAGTTACATAAGATCAATGAGCAAGCCATTTGGCTTAAAAGGCTGACACCTTTTGTGAGGTCTTTCTTTGATTGGTTTGGGTCTTGGAGACCATGGCTCTGAAATACACCCCAAACATTGGGAATTATCCTTCTTAAAGTTATCATAATAATCTCCTTCTCAAAAGCTTTAAATACATGCTTACAGCCACTAATTGCCAAGCAAATAATCTCCTTAAGGATGGAACATCAAAAAGGGAATGAATAAAAGACCAAATTAAGGATTATGAACAGGAAGCCATGACTTGTGAGTAAGTATCATAGGGATTAAATAAAAACATCACAACCTGTGAATATCACACAGAATCAGTAAAAGCTGGGAAATAACGGAGAGTAGTGCTAATTTCTTAAATTTTGATCACATCCTTGAGACTAACAGTTTAATCAAAAGGTGGGAATTGTTTAAAAAAGAAAAAAAGAACCGGCCAAATGGAGTCACTTTGCTAAGCCATGTCACCAAACCAAAGTTTAATAACTAATCCAATGCAGTTTCAGCCTCTCCCAGGAGTGGAATTTTAAACCAATCAGTCTGGAATTTCCTGTTCAATACTAGCGAGATACTGTTCAATACTGCTAGAAAAATCCATCTCCTTCCTCCCTAAAGAAAATGACCTAGCCTAAAACTAATCCTTTCTTTTCTTTTGCACAACCCTTCCAAGAGTTCTTCTACTTGCAAAATGGGATGCTTGCTTACTCATGAATCATTTAATAAAGCCAATTAGATTTCAAATTTACTGAGCTTTTTCAAAGATAGTTATCTGCCTTCAGTTTCCAATTTCACTGGAGACCGTAAGAATATCCACCTCACATACGTGTTTATTGAGAGTATTATTGATATAAGCTATACAAGAGATCCTGGCATAGAACCTGGTAATAATTAGGTGCTAGTGCTTCTCTGATTGTTAATTACCCTTGTTTTGTTGATATATCCAAAATTAACAAATTTAGAAAATATTTAGAAAATGTTGTTTAAACCATAATGGTAATAGCTGCATAGTGGTCCTTCATTTAACTGACATCACTATAGGGTTGAAGGATATAATTATTTTGAGGCTTTTAATATTCATTATCAAATTGTCCTTCAGGAGTTTTATATTTGTCTTTCACTCTATGAGTTTATTTGGTCTTAATCCTAAATCAGGATTGGTATCAGGTGTAATTAAATACATAAAAATTTCTTGGAAGCTGTGTGAAACAGAAGACTAACTTTTGATTAAGACCACCTTCACATTTTCCTCAGCTTTACTACTTTAGACAAGCTTCTAACTAACTATGGGTTCCTAATCTCCCTTTTCATAAAGCATTTACTTCATAAATCTTGCAATTATAAATTCCTGCTCTGCCCCTGTGACATGCAAATCTTCTTCCAGTCTCTTGCCCAGGAATGTTTTTCTCAAGGACCTCTAAAAGAATGGGAGCCATTCTTTCAAATGTAATCAAGAAAAAGAGGACCCCCTTTCAGTCTCTACAGGAAAATAACAACCAAACTTTGTAAAACACCAATTAGTAAACACAGATGACCTAATCACATTGGCCAAACTCTTTCTCAATGTTTTCTCAATGTTGTGCGAGTTTCCAAAACTCTCACATTGTCTTTTACAGAGAAGTTAAGTTTAACTTCCCCATTACTGTGAGTCTTGACCCCTATTGCAATACTCTTGAATAAAGTCTTCCTTGTCTGTTTAACTCCAGCAGGCATAATTTTCCTCTGACACTTACCATCTTGTTTGAAGGCATCTGAAGAATGATACAGATTGATGGGGGAGTAATAATGTTGAGCCGCTCCTCGCCAGTTCGGTGAAGAAACACTCAGTGTTCCTAATGAAGGACTGCTGTATCGGGGTCTGGCCTTTGAACCAAAGAGGGATGAAGATGAACTCTTCTTAATTCTTAGCAAAGCAGCATATGAAGTAGGGAGACCAGGAAGAGCTCCAGCATATTCTGTAAAAGAAAAGCAACAATAAAAGTGAATTCTAGTTCCAGTCAAGATGGTGGTGTAAGTAAACACTGTGCTTGCCTCCTCCTCTGACCAAATTAAAATTACAGCTAAATTATAGAACAATTAACAAGGAGAACCATCTGAAGACTAACTGAACAGAAGTCCTATAAAGAAATAAAGAAAAAGACACATCAAGACTGATAGGAGGGGCAGAGATGTGAAATGGGCTGGCTTTACACCTGCACGTAACAGTCAAGAATTGGGAGGTATATCTCAGCTGCAGAGGTCTCCCCTGAAGAGTAATGGGTTCCAGTCCCACAATGGGCTCCTCAGCCCAAAACACCAAT